>NC_056730.1:581759690-582039690 GCF_019279795.1 Protopterus annectens | reverse complement strand
TTCGTCGGGTAAATGACATAGGCATGCATAACCGGACATATGAGCAGGTACGCTATCACTGCAGTGATTTAATTAGACATGTCCAGCAGTGTGCGTCTAATATCCATACACAACAGCTTGCCACAGGTGGTGGGGTGGCCAAACATCCCTCCCTCACCAGAGTGGAGGAACTGCTCCTAAGTGTGGTGGCTCCTGGCCTACAGCAGCAACAACATCACACATGTGTCATCATGGAGGCCGGAGCCACCCAGCATGGTGACATGGAGCATGCAGGTAACATGCCCTAGCTGTAAACTACTGTTACCTGTATTGTTAGATTATGCATATGTGAGATGTGTTCTTTGTTTTGCAGTTGTGCTGCCTATTGTGTGCAATACTGATATTGTGAATAGTATCTGTACACCTATGCCTGTTCTACTGTAGATTAGCACACTCACAGTAGCAATGCCACAGTTGTGGCCACTGACAAACTGTGTCATATTCTTGTAGGTCCCTCTGGTGTGAGAGCAGGGCAGACGACACATGCTGGTGAGTGTGTTAACACTTTAAAGTTGGTATTGAAATGTGCATGTCATAGGTGAGGTGTAGGCCATGTACACAACACACCTATGCATAATGCATGCTGTGCATGTTTGCTGTGAGACGTTAAACATCTCAGTAAAGTCAGTAGCTGCCTCAATCACATGCAATGCACAGAGCATCAGACATAAATTTGGCAACACTGTACTGCACATTGGATAGGCATAGATGACACATGTACACAACATAACATGTTTGTCATACACAGTACACGTCAACATGCTGCACATGTTATAACTGGACACCCGCTGCCAGGCCACACTTCAGTATCCCACATGTCATACACACACCACACATATTATACCTGAGGGTAGGGGCCTAGCATGGGGCTGTGCAACACTCTTCAACACATAACACAGTCATGTTAGGCAATGCTCCCTATTGGGCACCTCACACACCCTTGTGCAACGTGGCTGTGTAATTGTGAACTTAGCCAAGGCACTGCGGTTCAGGTACAGCATGCTAGGCGGTGGTCTAGCACACTTTAGTGGCCTTGAGTGACCACATGATGCATGATGATGGCTAATGGTACTACACCCCATACAGTTACAATGGCCATGTCCAGGATTTGTATTCCATCACGTACACATGCATCACTCATCCCGTGTGTGTACATAGCATGCATGTGCTACACCTGTGTCCACAATGATCTGCTACAGACACAGATACTGCAATCAGACATGGAAATCCATGTGACACACAGATAACACATGCAACCATGGTATGTATACCTGTGAGTGATGGTGCACAGGACATTGCAGACCTTATGATAATTGCACAGAAATGTCGTGTCTTTGTACACATTGTGTTCCAGGGTGTAGGCAATCACTGAACATGTACACACATGCACCACAGCCATGTACACTGTCATTAACTATGGCTGTCTACACTCACACTGTATGGACTTGATCAACACTTATTCTGCATGCTGACATGTATGACGCTACTGTTTGCCTTGTGATACTGTCACCTACCTTCAACCACTATTGAGTATGTTTTGGATTGCTGTTGTGTGTGTGTACCTGCTGTAGTGAGGAGTGTGCATGTGTTTCTGTGTGCATATGTGCAGACCGTGTGTTTCCTGTCTTCCTCTCACAGGTGCTGAGTTAGGGGGTGGCAAAACCAGCAGGCGACCTGAAGCCACTGCCATGGATAGTGGTGATGATGACACATGTATTGTGGCACAGGGAGATTTGACAGGGTCTGTCGTTGGTCAACCAATCGACAGTACACAGCATTCAAACCCATCTATGCACACACTCATACTGCCATTACATCCCTCACCACCAATGGCCATAGGTGAGGGACAGCATACAGTTGGCATTGACCAGAAGAGTGTGGTACCCATGGCACTTGCATCCCCTCACAGCAGTCATAGCCTTAGACCGGAAATGGTACCACATAGGCGGAGGTCCAGGGGTTCTCGGGGGAGCACCACTGGTAGTATTGCCCCTGGCAGGCATGCCCTCACAGGTCTTATGATGACCACTATGTTCCAGGCTGTAATGCAGGCTCAGGCACGTATGGAATGGTACACCAGGCAGGGACTTAGGGTGCAGAGGGCACATTACACTGCTATCAATGACAGCATCCGTGACCTTGCCGGTGCCATCCGGACTTACACCGAGGTCACTGACAGACATTGAGGGGAGACAATAGATGCCCGCCACAACATGTCTTCCTTGAGCCAGGACCGTGTGGGACGGTTGCGACTTCGGCACGGACACATGCCAGCAATAGCTGGCAGTGGTCACGGACGGCCCACAGTTCACAGCCGCTCCTGTAGTGGCAGTACCAGCCCCAGCAATGCTGGTACTGGCCTGTCCATTGACCATCCCAGTAGACCATGTGCACATGGCTCTGGCCAGTCCCAGCAGGGACATAGGTCCAGTCATCATGCCTCTGCCTCTGACAGTACCCAGTCAGGGTTGGTACCTGATACTGTCTGTAGCACCCCTGCCAGGCACAGGTACTGTGTCCGTGGCCAGAGACAGTGATCTGTACAGCCTAGCAGGTACAGTCTGTGGCTGTCCCACAAACCACCGTATATGGTAGCCACATGGTGGAGCTGTGTGCATGCAGACACACACACATTAAGCAAACAACAAGGGCTCACACATACATACACACATTACATCAACATTGGCCCATGCTGTACTGTTGTCCCTCACACACACACACACACACACACACACACACACACACACACACAGACATGTCGATTGGATGGGTCAATGTCAGGCTATGGCAAACAACAAAACGCCCTGTGCATATGATGATACCTGTGCCACCTCCTGTCATCTGCATTATTGACAGAGGGACAGGCTAACATGGTGCTGATGCACAGGGTGACACTAAAGCAATGTAGCAATAATAGCAAGTTGTCAACAAGGAAGTGTAACTACATCCTTGTAGGTATATCTGAGCAGACATTATGCATCAAAGCTCTGATTGTCAGTGTAGCATTGTTTACACCACTGTTAGGTCTGAGTATGTATTATCCACCCATGTGCCACTTGGCTGATGTGTGATGTGTTGCCAGCATGTGTTGGTGAGTGGACAGTACGTGTGTGATGTGTGCAGTACAGATTAGCAAGTGTACATCTGTGGACATGGTGGGTGCGCACTGTCTGGATGTACATGCATAGTGGACACATGGGACATGTGGCATACCCTGTTGTACACATTGTTAACATCTCATAGCATCTTTCAATGGCCAGTATGCATTCTACTACAGTTATGTACTAACATGGGTAGACATGTGTATGACATGGGTTGACACTATGCTGTGGGTGATACCATTAATATCTGTCAATGATTTTCAGTCTGGTAGTATACACAACCTCAACAGCATGACTATAAGCAAGCATTGGATGATGTCTTGACAAATGACACACAGTAGTAGGGAACCCAGTATCAATTGGATCCTTCCGGTGCTACGCTATAACACTAACCAGTGGTAATGACCGCCACCCATTACTGTGACCACACCTGTGTGTCATATAGCCCCCTTAGGTGCATGCAGACACACTAGGGATGTGTCCATCCAAATCTGGGAATGCATGGATTGGCCTACAATGCATTCCCTGGATGGGACTCATATCCTACACAAGGATATCATACAGACAGATACCTGTTGTCTGATACATGCTGTATAGCAGTAAGCCGAATATGGCATCGACATCCTCATGTACTATACATACTATCCCGTCAGTACCACGCAGGTGGTAGCCCTCAACATGTATGTTGGGTACCATTGTGTACATACAGACCCATGTTATGTCATGTGTCCCTTGATATCCACATATCCATAGGTATTGTGGAGTCCCAAGGTGTATCACATAAGACATTAGAGGCCTGAATGCATATCCACAAGGTAGTCATACACCTATAAAGACTGTCCATTCTTGGCAGACTTTGTTGTGTATGACCATGTCTGACATATACCCCAGGCATATACCCTCACTCACACTGCTCTTAAGTAACTGTCATGGGTGTGTGTGCCACAGATGACCTTGGCCACAGAACACGACAGTGGACGGCCGTTTCACATACATACATATGTGACCTATGATCTGAGAAGCAGCGGCACAACCTGTCAATGGAAACAAATGTATTGATGTAGTATGCAGGCTTCACACCTATGTACTGATTGAGGGGACATGTACACATATATATTTGCCACGCAGATACCTGATGTGTGCAATGCACTTACTGTTGTCATCATACTATGTCATACCATGGTAAAAGCAAAACCCACACCGCATTGACCAACAGTGTAACACAGTCAGCATTTGCAGGATTCAAACCCCTACCTAACTATGTCATGATACTAGAGAGAGACGCATTAACACGGTGCGCTATTTGCTTTACTGGCTAGTTTCCCTTCTCCTGCTGTATTTGTAGGATGGTGACATCATCAGACTTTCCAAAGAGGAATGTACCTCTTTTAGTGTGTTTTCACAGTCTCCAAAAAGGACACTCCTTTCAAAGACAATTGCACACATACACCCCCCCACACACACACATACAGTTTGCAGGATTCAAACCCCTACCTATCTATGTTATGATACTGGAGAGAGATGCATTAACACGGCACGCTATTTCACACACACACACACACACACACACACACACACACACACACACACACACACACACACACACTTTGCAGGATTCAAACCCCGACCTAACTATGTTATGATACTGGAGAGAGACGCATTAACATGGCACGCTATTTGCTTTACTGGCTGGTTTCCCTTCTCCTGCTGTATTTATAGGATGGTGACGTCATCAGACTGGACATGGTGATGTGTGTACAATTTGTTTTATGCCATTCCAGGGATGGTCCATGTGGGTCAGCAGGTGTCAACAGCTTGAACAAGACCTCAGAATCCTTACATTGTGTGATCTATCTATGCACACATTGACATTCTGTCATATGTCAACACATATTTATGCACAGCTTGTTGGTTTTGTGGATACTACATGTGTCTGGGATGTTGATAAAGGGCTATTCAAAGTCTATGTGACACATGTGTAGATGTGTTCATTGATGTATGTCCTGGGTGGCTGCCTTGCAAATGGTCTAGCATGTTTGGGAACCATGATCCGCACATGAACATACCACAGTTGGTAGGGTTGTGTGTATGTCAGCTTCCAATAGGTCTGTTTATGACTGCAACCATGATGGACTCCATGACCTTGCAGATCAGACCTCATAGGCGTACTGGACTTGACTTCCCATGGTGTGTTGTGCACCAACACTTGTGGGGAGTGCCATATGTAGCTGTGACACATTCAAAAGTTCCACATCCTGTGTAGGGGGTGAGGCTCAGCTGACTGTTCAGGTGCATGATCTGTTTGTTCTGTAGTTTGCGCATGACACATATGGGGAATCAATGCATTCCACCTGCTGCCATGCTTTTGGCAGTGGGGGTAGCTGCTCATCCATTCTACATGTAATATCTCCTGGTATGTTGATGTGGGCTATTGTCAGTGGGGGATGGGTATGTACATATGAGCCTGTCATGATGTCGGCATTGTCACTCAGGTACAGTTGGCCCTGACTCAGGACATATATGGGTGTACATTGATATTTATGACATAGCTGAAGGAGGTGTCATGATTCAGTCTGGACTCCTTCTCAGCTACTCTTTACAAAACACCAACGAACATGAGCACTAATCCCTGTTATACTCTTTTACACGCTTGACACCCTACTGATCCTTTGTAATCAGGCTACAGAGTATGTCATGATAATATCCTGGCATGTCCAGGGGTCGGTTTTGTGTGTACACTTCAGTCCAGCTGGTGGATATTGTTTTATTAACACAATGTCACATCTGCCTCCTGTACACAGACAACCCTCTCCTCCTCCCGACAAACTCAGATATATATGTGTGAGATGCACCTATATAGACATACAGAGAGCTGAACTCTCTCGACCCATGACTGGCACAGTCTATCAGGTGGTGAAGGTAACCACACACACCACATATCAGTCTCACATATCCTCTAGCAACAGCACTCAAACCACATTAGCACACATAGACATACCCGGATGCTGTAAATGTACTCTACCTAAGCAGCAGAGACCTCCAAAGCAGACACACACACACCTGTTAGCCCACTACAATACCCACATATCACAATGTTCACAATGTCAGTGTGACACAGTCACTGCCCTTCGGGCTAAACAACACACCTAATACACTTGTAATAGGCGACACTTATTGTCAGACACACTGACGTACCACTCACCAGCCCTAACAAGGGAATAGTCACTTAGGGCTGTCTGTTGGGTGCCAGGATCTGCCGCATAACACAGGCAGTCAGGTCACTCCAAAGCAAGTACAAGACTGGCACCATCATTGTCCATGCTGGTGTGTATAACCTCAGATGTTACTCCCTGGACCAAATGACATGATACATGGAGGAACACTCTTATCATGTAGCCCAGGCCAGTATGACCCTAACCTTGTCTAGCATCTTACACCCACGAATTATGATGTCACAGTATATGGACACACATCACATTTAAGAGTTGCCTAACACATTTGTTTCATTCATAGGGGATACAGTGTCTGTCAGCATATGGTGACATGCTCAACATGCCACGTAGCTTCACTATGGACAGCTTGCACCTGTCACCCTTGGACTTTGGAATGCTGGCTATGGCTCTTGCTACCACCATAGTGCCTTTTATAAGCAGGGCTCAGAAGACAAACCCACCTCCATAGACATTACAGATTAAATGAAACTAAGGGTAATGCTGCTCAACAACAGTTGTGTAAACCTCATATTGTGGCCACTCAGGACTCTCCTCAGTATGGAGGATAGCAATATCTGTGCACTGACAGAGACCTGGTTCAGGCTCTCTTTTACACACCAGCACTACCAGGTTATGTTTCATACCATGCTGTCTGACAACAGGACTTGGAACAGACAACACAACTAGGGGGAGTATCCATATACATCACAGATACACACACCTCCAGGTTAGTAGCACTGCACAAAGCATCACAGACCATACATATACAACTACCATTGTGCAATGCTGCCTTTCAGTTTGTTGCCTGCTACAGAACACACTCCCAAACTCAGGAACTACACTCTGCTTTCATGGGAACTATGGAGAATATGACGTTCTCCACAAACACCATTTTATTGTGTGACTTCATATACACAAATATTGACTGGGGATACTACTCAAGCCCTGACACCCTCACCCAACAGTCGCTACAATTTGTGGACTCGTATGCTATGGCACAACCAGTCAGCACAGCCACAAGGGGGAATACATATTGGACCTGATCATCATCAACATGGGGAGTCTATGGTCCACACCAGTGATATACCCCTCATTAGTAAGGTCAGAACATACATGTATCTCACAGGACATACATATACCCTCCACACACCCATCCTGGGTAATCTTGGTGAACATCTCATGAGCCAACATCTCACTTCACTGAAGCAAAGTGGTATCTTTCAGAGATTCTGGGACAGTGTCATATACGGCTCACACTGCTGCATCCTTTACATACACATTCTATGGACACCTAGTGGACTGCATGGATTGTGCTATCCCAAATAACAACAGGACCCACTACTACAATGGCAGGGGACCTGTCTGGTAGACCCCAGCCATTAATAAGCTGTACAACATCAGGAGGAAGCTACTACATGATAGAGCACAATCCCGGACTGGGAAGGCATCTGTGATCTGTACTAGCAGACAACTACAATCACTCATGGACTTTTCTAAGGGCCGCTTCTACCAAACAGTTGCAACAGACATGTAGGACTATCACATGGCCTTCTTCAGTTATGTCAGGAACCTGGGTGGACACTCACTGATATGCTGTGATTTACTGTATACTGACTAAACCTACCCTGAACCCACTGGCATTGCCTACATCCTGGCACAGTTTCAGTGCAGATGTCTCCCACCCATCCCCCCCTAAGGAGAAACTATCCATCCCAACAGAGTATAACCTCCCTGACATCACACAGTAACAGGTGAATGCTGCCCTCCCCACAGCATACATCACAGTATCAATGTGACCAGATGGTGTCCCAGCCTGCATCCTACACGAGCATCATGACAAACACAACCCTCACATTACATCACTGTTCAGTATCGGAGTTACCACAGGATATGTACCCAAGGAATGGCATACTGCGACAGTGGTCTCCCTCCACAGAGTTGGTGCCACAATGGACCACAGACAATATTGCCCTATAAGCCTATGTAGCCTGTTCTGCAAAGCTATGGAGCATATTGTCATAAGACTCATACACATAGACTTTGGGAAGCTACAGACACTGTGTCCTACACATTTCAGCATTCTTGTGGGTAGATCTTGCCTCTTGAACCTGTTTGTATTCTTTAAATGGCTAACAGGTCCATCGACATAGGGACGGCTGTCCACACAGCCTACCTGAACCTTGCAAAACCATTCAACACAATAACCCACTGGGCCATTATGCATAGGCTCACCAGCATCAATATGGACACATATCTCACACAATGGATTGATACCTAGATCAGGGATAGCACCCACATGGTCAGAATTGCAGGTGCCATGTCTGACTATACACCAGTTACACATGGTATCCCACACGGCTTGGTCCTGGGACTTCTCTTTTCAGTATATATTTGTCTTATGTACAGGCTACCACAGGGGGAATATGGCTGAACATGTTTGCACTTGACTGCAAACTGGGTGCCATGATCAACTCTCCAGCTGCCACATGCATATTCAATCAGGGTCTCACAGAGATGGATGACTGGTGCCTGAGCCATGGCCTACAGCTAAATGCCATTAGTTGCATAGTCATCCCATTTGGGAGTAACAACATGCCCACACATTACCACATAGGTAGTACTCCATTACATACGGTAGGAGTTGTTAGGGATTTGGGGACATGACTTGTTCGTACTGTCGCCTTTAACATTCACGTTGCCAAAGTGGTTGGACACACCTTCTATGTGGGCCACCTTATCCCATATGGTTTCACATCTAGATCGAGTGAGGTCATTGTGCCCCTATACTCATCACATCCATGCTTGGTTACAATGCCACATTTGGGGTGTACCTTACCTGACACCTGCAGCAACTGTACTGGCCACGGAAGGTCCTCACCAAGCAGATCTAGGGACTCATACAGATGCCCTGCATAGTTCAGATGCAGTAACTCCAGCTCTACTCAGTCGCTTACCACCTACTCAGATATGATGTGTGCCTGTTGTTTACAGATATACCCAACCCAGAATTACTGGACATGCTCCACCTCAGGATATCCAACTCCCTTGGAGCTACACACTCCAGGGACGTATACCTCAGCACAGATGTTAATAGGACATTGTGGAGGGACAGATTCTTATCCCAGAGGCTCCACTCACTATAGAATGTAATCCCAGTTTCACATAGGCAGAGCCACCCACTGACCACCTACTGGAGACATCTTGATGACTGTATGGGTGATTGTATATTTACCCCTGGGATATCTTCTGTGTCCATGCTAGACAGAGGCACACTAGCCTAAATGTACATGGGCTATCTTGTGTGACCTACTATTCACACACACAGTGTAGTAATCTAAGAGGGTTGTGAATGCCAAACACACTCTGGCTAGGCTTGTACATGCCCTAGGGCAGATAGCCTAGTATCGACCTCTAAACCTATGCTAATGTTCAAGATGCACAATGTTTATTGCTGATACTGTTTGCAGGTCTTTATCATCTTTGCTTTACCAGTTTCCATGAGTAACTTTGGTATCTGCAGAACATATTTGATTATGACAGGGTTCCATTTTATTATAGATGTGTGTGTTGCCATATAACTGTGTGCACAGGGTGGATTGCTGTATAGTGACAGGTTCCTGGGTTAACACATGCAACTGCCAGATATGCGTGGCCCACTGCTGTACTCAGACATGGCCTAAGTGTGTGAGCATGCTTAGTTCTGCCATTCCATGTTTTGTTGCCTGACATTTGTCTCATTTATTCAAGTGTGTGAGCATGCCCAGTGTGACCCTTCAGTATGTTGCTATCTGAGGTCCACTACATTTGTTGATGTGTGCGAACATGACCAATATTAACATTTATACTGTGTGTGTTGGAAGTCAGGTTCTGTTCTCACTGCAGGACACACCTTTGTGTCATAACTCAACAAGGATTATGCTGTGCCTGCAGGGTTTCCATGGAATACTTTGCATAGACTTATCAACATTCCATTATACAGGTGGACCACTGCAATACTGTCATGGTTTAGTGGTTCAGTACTTTGGCTATAGTGCACAGTATCCTGGGTTCGAGGCCCATCGCTGCTTTATATTTTCATACTAAGCAGACCAGACTGCTTAAGGGCCTGTTAAGCAAATATGAGCATGTTGGCTTTTGTTCAGCTATGCCCTACTTAGACCAGGCTTGTCCGACATTGCTCAATATTCACCAACATTGCTGGACGTTGCCCAATATTACTGAACATTGACCACAGTTGTGCTAGTTGGTGTGTGCGATTTTGTTTGCATATACTACATGGTGGTAATTGCTGTTTAGCACTGCTTTATATTTCTTAACACATGGCATTCATGCCTTAGGTGGTGTTGCAGGGCTGCCTATGTTGGATGCACATACTACACTTCCTGCACATGCTTGGAAGCAGGTAGTGTCAACTTAGGCATCTCTTTTACTTTATGTGTGAGTCGGAGAGAGGTATCATTTCCAGAGTTCCTACTGAGTCAGTGTATGTGCTATGCATTGCCTCTTTGCCAAGGCCAGAGCATACTGGGCACGCCTCCTTCTGCCTACTGGGGCAGGCTCAGGTTGTTTCTCCTCCGAGTCAAGCTCTGCCTGTGATGGCCTTGGCAATGGTGGGGGGCTGTTTGGCCCAGGCCTATGCTGGTCCTGCTGCAGCTGTTTTCGCAGGATCATATTATGCAGCATAGCACATACCATGACAATTTGGTACATGTAGTTGGTGAGTACTGCAAGGCTCCACCAGATGTGTCCAGTCACCGGAACCGTGACTTGAGCAGCCCAAACACACGCTCTATTACATTACATGTTTGTGCATGTGCCTCATTATAGCATTCCTGTTCAGGTGTGTGTGCATTTCTGATGGGTGTCATCAGCCACGGCTCCAGTGTATAGCCAGCATCCCCCACTAGGTGACCATGTGGGATGTCCCCATTGGCAAATGTCTGGTACAGCTGTGTCAGATGCCAGATATGGGAATCATGGCAGCTTCCAGGGCAGCCTGTACACACATTCAGTATTGTGCCCTGGGCATCACACACGACCTGGCAGTTGATGGAGGGGAAGCCCTTGCAGTTGAAGTAGACCCTACCCCGCTCGCCGGCTGGTGCTTTGATGCATATGTGCGTGCAGTCTATTGCACCCACTACCTCAGGGTATTCCGCTATTTGCTGGAAGAGACGCATATTACTGGCCAATACCTCACAGGAATTGGGGAAATATACATAATCACCGACATGTGCTGACATGGCATCCAGAAACTGGTGTAGTACCCTGGATGCTGATGCCTGTGATATCCCCATCATATCACCAGTTGGTCTCTGGAAGGTACCTGTTGCTAGTATTCTTAGGCCAACACATACCTTGGTTTCCACTGGGATGGGTTCCCCTCTGTTGGTTCTGTGTATGTGGCATGGCCTGCACAGCTCAACAATTTGCTGCAGGAGTTCTCTGTGCAATCTAATGCGTTCCACTATCTCCAGCTCATGTAGCCCCTGGTAGGTTACCCTGGGCCTGTACACTCTTCACCGTCTCCTCACTGTGGGTTGTCCTGCAGCATTTCCATTGTCACCACCCTCAGCATGTTGCATATGTCGCCTTATAACAGCAATGGCAGCCCCTAACATTTCTTTGTCTCAGTAAAGTATTTTCAGTTTTCACTTCTATTAGCTTACTGCAGTGTCTCTTGTGAGAAGCATAATGGACTGTTGTTTGCAGAGTTTTAAGTGCTAAGCTGGGCTGGGATAGTGTACTGCCTGTGTAATTGCCTGATTCTGATTGTTTTCACCTGCTAGCTCTGCTAGTACTCCCTGGTAGCTTCCTACTATTTGGTGTGCTTCCTTTTTCCTTTCTGTTTCCTCAGGGGGGAGCGCCACGCACACAAGCGCAAACCATGCACAGCTGCTTACACACATGCACACATGCTTACACGGACTAAAACTTGCTTATTCAGGTTAAAACACGCGCACACCAGCACAAACGCGCTTACAACTCTTTAAACAGCCTTATACATGCTTACTCCAGCTTAAACGCACACACTCACGCTTGCACGCATGCACACTGTCTTACTCAGGTTTACACGCGTGCATACCCGCTCAAAAAGAAACTTTGGTGTTATCTACAGCATACACCTTCCATTTCTTGCCTTTCCCTAGCCTACCTGTTGACACACCTCTTTCCATGATGTATAAATGACAGCTGACACATGCTACTCTGCTCCAATGAGCTTCACTTCTTTCATACATACCCCCCTCGTGATGTCACCTACCTTCTACTCTGTTACTCCGCATATCCTACTCCTACACTCCACTGACTGTCCTCATTTGCTATGTAAACTTGCGATTCACTATCCTAACACTCATTTACATAGGATTGCCTACTAATGCTTGGTTATATGTCTTAGACTGAGCTTCCCCTCTTAACAACCGCTACTCGGTGGCCATGTTGTCTTCAGCCTGCCATTCCCTTGCATTGTACCTTAACAGTTTCTATAAATTCCACATTTGTGGGTTTTAATTTTTAGTATTCTGGGTTTATTCTGCACTACGCTACACTTAAACGTTGGAAATCGGCGAAACAAAAATGGGAGGATGGCATAATGGTTAAGGTGTTTACCTTACAAACATATTGCATCAGGAAACATTTCCAAAGGCCATATATTTGGCCATTGGCATGCTTCCTGCACTGGATGCAGCCTTTATTTGGAGCTGTCATGGCTCCGTTTTGCTATTTGCAGAATGGTACTCAGTTGTCAATTGAGTACATTTCTGCAACTAACACTGCTCTTACTCGGGCAGGTATGGGTTTCCTGAATCGCAAATCTACCTCATTTGCATGCCTTTCACCTGCAATTGAGGTGATTTGCATATCCCTGCCCAGTCCGTGTAAGAGCCGTTTTAGGAGCTCTCTTACACGCCCCTACAGGCTGTTCCTGGATCGCTCGTCAGACATGATGGCTGCATGGAGTCTTACTCTACTCTTAGACTCCGTGCAAGCCATTGTGAATCCGGCCCAATAACTATTATGTTTGTAATATTTTGTAAACTTACAACTTTTCAGCACCCATTCAAGTTACACACATACTGTCAGCAGCATTTTGCTCATCTAGCTGAGAGCTTTCATATGAGGCTAAGAAGTTCAATCTGTGTTACTTGGTTGTTGATATATTTAGAAAAATGTGAAAATTATATCTGTATAAATTAATAACATAAAACAGCATTTAATATCTCTTTATCTGCACCAGACAGAGGTAAAATATTAATGTTGTTGAGTTTGCCATTGTGTAAGCTTTAAGATAAAATCTTTTAAAATCTTGTACATAGCATGGTTTTGGAATTATTGGTGCAAATATGAACAAGCAATATTTGGCGCCTAGAAGCGTCAGTAGGAGTTAACTGCAGATACACCTGGAGGCATCACTCGGATGTAATAAGTTAAATAACATTTAAACTCTTCCTCCCTGTGGATCATGTGATCATGTCATCAAACCAAATGATACTATGTTAAAACTAAGCATAACATCACTGTATTAAAAATGCATGAAAATCTGAGGCATACTATGACATGTAATATTATGGGGGATGACCACTTATTTATAATATGCTTTTAGTTTAAATAAACAATTAATTAATAGAGACCATATCATTTAAGCCTGGTTGTGTTGCATCATTTAATTTCTTTTGTAACCACAGCTCTCTTTGCTCGAGCTGTGATTTCCATGGTCCACCTCTAGAATTAATTTCCATTTTTTCCACCACAAAGAACAAAACTTTGTGTGGGATGTGCCTCAATATACCTGTATAATGCACTGGTGCATGTTCTTTTTCTTGTTTATTTAATAAATATGTTCATATATCCTTTCTTTGAGCCTACATTCCATTTTTCCCATGTAAAACCCAAAACATCCCTGACATTTAGCCAGTGTATAACACCAAATCTATTACAATTATATTTGCCCTTTATTTGGATACTACAACCATTAATGGAAACCATTTCACCTTCAAGAATATATTTGCAATAAATGCAACATCCACATTTAACCATTTTGCTTGTGTTCTTATTACAATCACTGTGAATATTTTCCAAATTATTTAAGGCATTTACCATGCTTATAAATAATTTGAGGTGTTGTACCCAATTGATTGCTAACCTCAATATTCATATTTATTAAGTTCCAATTTTTATACATTGTGTCACTAATAAAGGCACTGTCCACAGAAAAATACAGTAATAAAAGATGTACTGTATTGATTGGACTCAGAGATACCACCAGGTGCCATAGAATTAGATATATAAAAATTAGTTAAATCCTGGTCCAACCCACCCTTACTATCTACTTCCTCCCCCCTATTGGGCCAATTTAATTTAACTTTATCATTGTGTCCATCAGACAATATTGGTACATATATTCCAAGTCCTTCTTTTAATATCTACTTTTTCCTTAATAAAGTTAATCATATTCAAGGGGTATTCCCCATTAAGAAGCATGACCCTCAATAGTTGACACTCTTTTACAAAATCTCGATAATGAGTGTGCATGCTGGCTACCCTTTCCATTTGTGCTTTTATAACTGCTTTCTATGTTTGTTTGTTTTTGCAGCTGGAGAAATGTAAAAAAAAGAGTTAGAGTAAGTTTCCTATAAATCTGGATAACAAAGTTTTATCGACAGTGTCTTTTTTAATTAATACATCCAAATAAGGATTAGAATCAATACCAACACTATGGAAACATTTCAGAAAATTGGTGGTAGTATTAATATAATCAATAAATTCAGTAATACCATTGCTTTCAGCTGTCCATAAAATAAATATATCTTCCAGGTAACTTGTATATAATTTAAATGAACTGGATTTTTTTCCTTTAAATATATTCCTATTTTCCCATTCTTTCATGACAATGTTTGCATACAATGGACCACATGCTGCTCCCATTGGTATACTTTTTCTTTGGTGAAAATATTAGTCCTCAAAAAACATGAAATTATTTGTGTAATATTTCCATCAAATTGTGATAAATATTAATTTTATTTTGTGAAATACTTGTACTGTTGGTTAAATATTTTAAAAACTATGTCAACCCACCATAATGGGGGCTAACTGTGAAAAGATCTTTCACATCTATAGTTAAAATATATTTTCCAATATTTTATTCATTACATGTACTCAAAAAATCCCATGAATCTTTACAGAGTTATTCAAAATTTTCCACCACCTTTTTAATATAATACTCCAAATATTTTGCTATAAAATAGGTTTTTGAGGTACTAGCATCTGCTATTGGTCTAAGTGGGGGGTCATGGATAACTTTGTGGATCTTTGGGATTCCAAACATTGTAAGTGTCATTGGGTCCCATACATGCAAATAAAGGTAATTATTACCACTTTTTCCCTGCATTAGCATGCCATATAGTACTATGTTGATCTTATGACATGGAACACGAGCTTCATTGATGAAAACCTGACAATAGGTGTCATCAAACAAAAATGTATACATTCTATGTACATAGTCAGATTTATCCATGCTTACTAAGCATCCCCTCTTGAATGCACTGCCTGGATGCCAGGAAAAAAGAAATATAGAGGACCCAAAGGAAAATCAACTACAAAAGGCAATTAATAAAACACTGACTGGGAAATATACTATAGCTGTTCAGCAAAAAGCAGTGCAGGCTCCAGACATAATTTCCAGTAACTTGAGGAAAATATAAAACTACTGCACGCAGACCTGACTAAGACAAATGAAACACTATTGGAGTATATCAACTCAAACAATAAAAGGCTGGAAAAAAATAGAAGAAGCTTTAAACAGATGCTCAGATAAGGTGATAAAACTGCAAAATTCAGAGGTCAAAATGAAGAAAAGGCTGGCTGAACATGAAACTGCACAAGAATAGATGTTTCAAAAAGTAATAGCATTTGAGGACAGAGCATGTAGGGAAAACTTGAGATTTTCTGCTGTACCTGAGAAACTGGAAGAAACATACTGTATTAATTTCATTAAACCACAAATAAGCAACTGGACTGGTATTCCACAACAAGAATTGTTAATTGAAAGGACAGATTGTGTGTATGCTCCAAACCTAGCTTTGAGAAAACAACCTAGGCCTTTAATAGCAATGATAGAATCTTACCAGCAGAAGGAATTGATTCTGACAAAACTGTGGCAGAAGGACAAACTACTAAAAGTGGGAAACAACAGTGTATTTGTGGAGCATGACTACTCATTTTACACCAGGCAGAAAATGAGTACATTTATTCCATTATTCATGGAATGTCAAGAAGGAAGCATGAGATTCAAACTGATATACTCAGCTATCTTCAAAATATTTTAATGAAGTACATGCTAAGGAAGAAATACAAAAGTTTGTCCAAAGTGAGCTGTGAAACACAAGGAGATTTAGCTTTTTGTTCTTCTGGCAATAAAGACAACAGAGAGACTGTGCCAGTGAAACATTTCCCAGTGTTTCAATGGAAAATGCTTGAGACAGGGAAAAAAGTACAAGCATTGACTAGAAGAATCAAGAGTGCACTGGAGATGAAGCAGAGACGGGGTTTGGGAGATGGAGATGAACAGGAACAGAACAAGAAAATGTAGAAACATTGGACTTTCTTGGACTTTGTTAAACTTGTAGGGGACTCGAAAGCATATGCCATGCCCTATTTTATGTCATTAATGTCCGGAAAAATACTCAGGAGAGGGGAAGAGGAGGGAAAAAGTTAACTGTAAGTAAAACAATTTTTTTTCTTAATAGTACTATTTAAATGGTGCACGATTTTCTTTGCATGTTATAAAGTAAGTTTTTTTCAGTAATTTTTAAGTGTAATGGGGATACTAATTTAAATAGGTGTTCCTGTCTTTTTCTTTTTTTCTCCCTTCTTCTTTCTTTCTACGTATTCAGATTAAGAAATGTAGGCACTACAATGTAAAAAAGATCTGGTTAAAAGAGTATGACAAAAGAACAATTAGTATGTGTTTTCCTCATTATATAGTACATTTTAAGAGAAAGCAAGTAAATGAAAAAGAATATTGAATATTATAAGGCTTTTTTTTCTAGTAAACAGTTTTGTACCTGGTTCTCATGTCTCTAGCAGACAACCTGATAAAGAGAAATGGCTTGGAGAAATTTTTATTCTGAAAGCATTCAAGTGTTTTCCCAGCTGAGAAAGCTATAAAGAGAAGGCAAAACCAGAGACAGCAGTTTATAGATTCATGGGCTCTACCATGCATCTTAGCATGGATAATCTTTCTTTTAGTTTAGCTTGAGTCTATGTGTGTGGCTGTCAGTTTGGAACACTTGTTCCTATTAGGAGGGTAAAACTTCAATATTTGAAGATGTACATAGTTTTGTGTGTTATTAAGTTAATAGTTTTAGAGGGTATTGGGTGTGCATGTGCGTAGTTTTGTTTGGGGATTTTCTATAAAACAAAAAGTTCTTCAAGATGTGACACAGGATCAAATGGAGATGACAAGAAACAATTATATAAAAGGTTATCCTGCCAAGGAGTGCAAATACCTATGCTACAGGAGACACACTTGGAAAGAGCTGAACATGTGAATTTGATAAAGAAAGGTTTTCCGGATGGTTATTCAGCAGAATACCTGGGGAAATGAAGAAAGGAGTACTTATCTTAATTGCAAGAGGAGGACCAATAATAATAAAAGATGATAAAAAAGACAATAATGGTAGATCTGTAGTATTAAGGGGCTACTGGCAAGGGAGGAGGATTATAATGGCATGTATTTATATTCCACCACTATAATGGAGCTTAAGAAATGTCTGGGAGAAATGATCAGCTTTCAGCACAGAATATTACTTATAGGTGGGGACTGGAATTTGATTTTCAGCAGTGAATATGTGTCTGGGTCCCATAAGGGGAAATATATAAAAGGAAGGTAGATTATTAAAGAAATTTAGAAAAATATTTGACATGGAAGATGTGAATTCAGTACTAGGAGTTTGGAGTGAATTTATATATTATTCCCCAATATACAAAAACTGGGCTAGGCTAGACAGAAATTACATTTCACAGGAACATGTGCATTTAATTGAAGGTCTTGATACCTACCCAATAGTTATTTCAGATCATGCACCAATAATAACTAAAATAAAAACACATGGTAATGAAATAAAAATGAGACACTGGCACTTTCTCACCTATCTGTTGAAAAGAGATGAATTTAAAGAATGGGTAGTGGAAATTATTCAGGAGCTATTAGAGAAGATAGAAAGTTCTTATGAAAATAAAGCTAGTGGTAGTGAGTAGGATAAAATTAAAGTGGAATTTAAAAATAGGATGGAAATAAAAGAATGGGAGATATGGTTAAGAAGTAACAAGCAAAATTTAGAGGGACTGACAAATGTTAAAAGCATTGCAAAATAGGGGGAATCTTAGAAGAAACTGCAAAGTGTTAAACAGAAAATAAGGGATCATCTTGCCTGAATATGCATGAGTTTAGAAAGATTGTTGTTAAGCAACTGCCTTTTTGATAACTTTAGAGCACAAAAAACTTTTATCACAATGACTCGGGCAACAGAAAGTAGAAAGGGCTGTCAGCAAACTTACGGAGCCTATAACAAGGTAGATAACAAGGGAATCCTGTAGAAGTATTAAAAATATTTCAGAAATTCTATGAAAGATTGTGAGACATCCCTCCTCTGGGCCAGTGATCAAGGAGCCTCAGTCCTCGCTACTGACACTGGTGAGGGACATTTGCAGTGAGAAAAATAGACACAAACAGTATTTTCAAATGCAGCTGTCTATACCAAGTATAATTTCCCTTAAGAGCACACAGGGAATGAACACTCCAGGCCTGGGGCTGGGCTTTCCTCTCCAGACCCCAAATAAGACTCACCACTGACCATTATAGAGCTGAGTCCTAAGCTGGGTGTTCTAAGTCAAGTCCTCCAACACCCTCACTATGAGATAAGTGCTGTCAGAGCATCTGATCATCACACACACACTCTCTTTGAGATTTGATTTTCACTTATGCATACAAACACACACACATATATCTGGGAAAGGCTGTCACAGCTCACCTGCTCTGCCACCTTCACCCAGATTATAAGACAGATCTCCTGCCACCAGAACACCCAAAGCCAGCTACCTTAAGGCTCTTTACTAGGGTACCCAATTACACTTATGAATACAAACAGTAGTGTTTAACCAAGCAGCAAGACTTTCAGGAACATGAAGCCACAGTGCCACTAAACAAAGGCAAGTAATCTCAAAGATTAAATATTTTCTAAAAGACCAGCCACAATGGAAGGTTTAGATATATTTAATAAATAAATAATAAAAAACATGAAAATACTGAATATACCCTTTTCAATCACAGGAAATATCAAAAAACAACACTGGTGGAAAGACTCAGATACAGAAAAAACACATTTCGCTAATCTCACTATACTTTTCTAACTGACTGAATAATTACTGTTCCCTAATTGCTTACTAAAACAAGGCAAGATGAACATGGGTGAGTGTCTTGTCAGGTCCAAAAACAGAGTGAACACCTCACTTTTCTCACTAGTATTCAAATGCAATTTCAGTGCTGGCTACAGAATGACATAACATCTGGGCACCTGACTCTGTGGTTCCCACACTACTTCCTCACTAGAAACTGAGACAGGATCTGGTACTGATGTGTCATAATACACACACAGAACTTTAGCTAAGGTTTATTACAGCATCTGGAAATTGTAAAACAATTCCAACACTTCCATCCTTCCTGCATAAACTAAGAAGACATTATCTGGCAGCATTCAGACTTGTGAGCTAAAATTTTTATGGCCTAAACCAAGTAATTTAATTTCAAGCTATTTTTCTTAAGGTTAGCTGGGATGAGCTTAAACTCTTCCCTTCCAGTATTCTTTGTTAAAATATATATACTTCATCAGTTGCAACAATACAGTCTGACATAATGTATATTTCTTTTCTGTCCAGCAGGACCCACTGTTGATACATTTTTAATACAAGAAATTTTACAAATAAAATTTTAACACAAGTATCTGTACAAATCAGTTTGATATTTAAATGACATATAATTCTTTACAAAATTCCAGCAAGCTATGCTTGCATATCTTACACATGCACTGTCCTACTCGCTCTAGCACAGCTGGCTCTACTTCACATCATCACAGTCTGTATAAGGCAGAGACATATGGAAATCAAGAAAAGGTACAAATGGAAATATTTACAAAATAATTAAATATGCCAAGTTTAGAGGTAGAGAAGGCACAATTACTAACAGTTAGGATGGGAGGAGAGGAGATAAAAATGGTGATGTATAACCAATCTACAGGAAAGCTCCCAGGTATAGATGGTATTGCTGTGCAAGTTTGGAAGCTAGGAGGGAAAAACTGGTAAAGATCTGGAAGGTATTGTTTAATAGTATTTTAAGAGCAGGAGGAGTGCTAACATCCTGGGGAAAAAAAGTGGTAGTAGCTGTAATATGTAAAGAGGGTAAAGATCCATCAGATCCAGCTTCATACAGGCCAATTTCAATACTAAACCATGATTATAAAGTGCTTATGTCTATAATGGCTAAAAGAATGACAAAGGTGATGCCAAAATTGATAGCTATGGATCAATGTGGTTTTGTGGAGGGGAGGCAAACATTTGACAACTAACATAACAGTGATGATCCAGAGGGAAGCAGAATGTAAGGAAACACTACTGTTGTTGGTGGGTCTTGATGCAGGAAAAGCATTTGACAGAGTAAGCTGGCACTTTATGAGCAGAGCAATGGAAGCATTTGCATTCCCTGATAAATTTATAAGGTTGATAGAAAGATATATGAGGGATCGGAGGTCAACATTAATGTGGATGGGGTCCTCTCTGTTTGAGTAGAGGAACAAGGCAGGGGTATCCTCACTCCCCTTTGTTATTTGCATTATTAGAACCATTGGCAAAGAAAATAAGGGACTCAGAAATTCAAGGATATAATTGGTATGATAGTCAAGTAAAGCTGTCTCTATTTGCAGATGACATTATTTTATACCTGACAAACCAGAAAGGGACAGTACAGGGCTGTGGAACATATTGAGCAGTTTCAAACCTTTGTGGGATACAAAATTAGTGAAGCTAAAACAAAAGCAATAGCAGTAAATTATGTACCCACATACGAACTGGTTTAGCAATATCCATACTTATGGGGACATGATAAAATGAAGTATTTAGGAGTATGGAATAAAATTATACTAGTGTGGCAGCTAAGGATATATGTAAACAAAAGATAATACAAAAACTGAGAAAATGGAAGCTCCTTTATATGGCTATCAATAGTAAGATACAAGCAGTTAAAATGTTTTTAGTCCCTTTAGTTTTATACACAGGTCAGGCATATTTGTTACACAGGTCAGGTATATTTTTAATCACTGCATTATTTTGTGGCATAAAGCCACAGGGTTTCTTAAAAAGATCCAACTCAGACCTGCTGATAAAGGAGGTGGGGTGGTTCTAATGGATAAAGCCAAGTATAATGAAGAAGTCATGATGCTATTACAGGATGTAACATCGTATAAAGAAATTAGTAAGAGTGAGTTGGAGAAAACTGAAATGAGAGTAAGATTATATCTGGAAGAACTCAGAGAACACAACTTGATCACGGTTGAATTATGTAACTATTTTCGTATAGAGCATCCTTTTATTCCGGCTTTTAAGTGTCTCCCTAAAGTACATAAGGATCTATATAAACCACCATCGAGGCCTATTGTAGCCAGAGCAGGGTGGATTACTGCGCCAGCATCAATTTATGTGGAACACCATATTAAAAAAGGGCTTTAGACAAGGCTCCAGCTGTCCTTAAAGATACCAAGATGTTCCTTGAGATGCTGAGTGAATATATCAGTATGAAAAGGGATACTAAGAAACATACCATGATTAGTATGGACATTAAGAACTAGTTCACCAGTATCCCCAATGGTTATGGAATAGCAGCAATAAGAAGTTTTCTATTGGACGAAGGCACATATGATGAAAGGCAGGTTACAATTCTGTGTGACCTAATGGAGATTATTTTGAACAACAATGTCTTCATGTTTGAAGGGAAATACTATATACAGCTATGTGGTGTAGCGATGGGTACGCCATACGCCAATAGCTATGCAAACATAGTTTTGGTGCATTGGGAGGATAGAGTAATACATCACGATAATCCATGGAAGAACCACTTAAAAGTATACTTAAGGTTTGTGGACGACATTTATATCATGTGGGAAGGTGACATTGACTAATTTGACAGATTCCATATATATTTGGAGAACAGTACGAACTTTTTACAGTTCACTGTGACCCACAGTGATGTGCAGATGGACTTCCTTGATGTACAAATCACACAGGATGGAGAAGGGAAAAATAGAAACTAGTCTGTATAGAAAGGATTGCTGGAAAAATAGTATTCTACCAAGAAGTAGTATGCACCCAAGATATACTCATAAGAACATCATGAGGGGACAGTTCTTAAGAACGTCCAGGATACATTCGGATGACACAACTCTTGCAATGGCAATGGATGACATGTCGGAACATCTGAAGGCAAGAGGGTATAGAGAAGAAGAGGTGCTGAATATGAGACAACAAGTAGATTTGGAAAGGAATGAGAAAGGCAGACCGTACTTAAGAGGGAAACAAGAGAATATGAATCAAAATAAAGAACTGAAAATGGTGCTTACCCATACAACGGACACAGAAGTATGTAACATAGTGAAAAGGAATTGGAAGATACTAATGTCAAGTGAAGAATGTAAAGAGGTCCTGGGAGAAGAACCTAAGTTTTGTTTCAGAAATGCAAGGAACTTAAAGCAAATACTATGTAAAGATAATGAAATGGAATCACACACTATCTCAAGGAGAAAAGGAACTTTTCCATGTAGAAGGTGCACCATGTGCAGATATATATGTACGGATAGCTATTTTGAGCATCCAGTTACTAAAAAGAGATATGTTAGTAATTTTAATGCAGATTGCACTACAAAGAATGTCATTTACCTAGCCACCTGCCTAGCATGCGACAATTTCTATTTTAGAAAAACGATACGACAGATGAAAGAGAAACTGTCCAAACACATCAGTGATATAAGACTTAAAGACTATAAAAATCCCTTGGCCAAAAACCTGGGCTCAATACAGCTTTCCCTATGAAACACACCCTGAAAGGGCGGAGATTGAAGAGACATCTATGACACGTCAAATTGAAGCTAGCTGTTCATTGGTTGAAAGTTTTTTAAAAATCAGATACTTGAGAGACACAAGTTATATGGATCTGAAGAAGGGTTGTTTGGAGTAACCCGAAAGCGCTATCCCTCTACAGTTTTATTATTTTTATTTCTGCAAGCTGAATAAATATGTCTATACTTTTAGCTATTCGTCTTGGAGCATGTTTTTTATGCACATCTACTGAAATGCTGGCAAGCTGTTAAACTGAGTCATTGGAACTGTTTTCAGAATTTTATCTACGCTGAATTTTTTAATTTATGCTTTTGTTCAGCATTTGATACATATGCTGAAGGCATACTGGGACTAGATGTCGGCTGGCCCTGGCTTTGTTAATTGTGCTGTTTGCTGGATTTTTGATATTTTATTACCTAATTCCTTTTCACTATGTATCTATGAACCTAATCTATGAACCTATTACAGTACACTCCTGAGTTCCGGACTTATTTTGTTTGGGTTTATATATATATATATATATATATATATATATATATATATATATTTATGGTTCCTCTTCACAATGTCGTATTAAAGAAAACTCAAACTTCATATGGTCGAGACCATCTGATCAAGTTTTCAATAACTCGAAATTAGGAAGTGAAACAAAAAAAAAAACACAAACACATCATTTCTGCAGGGCTCCCTACATAAATATACCATCTCCGTGATCGCATTATAGTGAGGAAATGGGAGATATTCTGTTCTGCGCTTCTGCATACAGCGCAGAACGGGAGATTTCCCTTTTCCCCACTGTAGCGCAATCTCAGAGTTGGTATATTTAAGTAGTGGGTGTGGGGGTGCACGGGTGCTTGCCCCCTTGCAGAAACAATGAGTTTGTTTTTTTTATTACACTTCATAATTTTGAGTTACTGAAAACTCAGTCATATGGCCATGACGTGTGTGTGTCTGTGTGTCTGTGTGTCTGTGTGTGTAAGGCTGCCAGCCTAGTTAGAAAGAATTGGTAGATAATTCTGTCATTTGTAAATATTCATATAAGCCGAAGGCTTGTTCTCTTAAATGAGAAAAGAATGTATTGGATGGTGAACTGCAAAAATGTAACAACAGTGCACTCTGCTGTACGAAAGCTGATAAGTCAAGCATTGTGAAATTCTTTGATCTAAAACTCAGAGCAGAGATGTCTAGAGGCAGGCATTCTGCCTATAGTTTTGGGGCCAGAGTTAATGGCTAGAATTTACATGTATAATTTATTTTATTGCTCTGGCTTCCTGACCAGCTGCAAGATCAAAAGAGCTATTAACCTCTGATTTTCTGTTAGCCTGGGAACCAGAAAGAAATGATGTAATCTGAAATGAATCAGAGGTACTGTGTTATCAATTTAAGAACAGAAAGAATGAGAGCATTGAGCATCTGTCTTGAGAACATCCAACATCACCAGCACTGTCTTGCTCTATATATGTTTATTTTACAACGGTTTTCTCTCTTAGATATAGCTAGGAAATAGGAAAATTAGGCTAATTGTTTTTCTGTATTGATGCCAGAACTATTATACTTATTATTTTATGCATTTTCCTGTGTCTAAACTCTTGACTAGCACTGTGTAGTAAGAAACATTTGTCTTGTGTTTTTATTATTTATTATTAAATATTTTCAAACCTTTCAACTGTGGCTGTTTTGTGTAGAGATAAATTAAGCTCTAGAGTAGAATTGCATGTATATAGTGATACTGGCCAAGCCACTCCAAATAAGGCTTGCTGTTCAGTTGCACTTACCATTTGGATAATAATATTGCACAGTAATAATTGGACAGCCTTTAAGGGCCTTTTTAGTAGCTGATATTAGTGGGTCGTGGCAGCTGGTACTACCTTTTAGGCTGGGCAGAAAAAGGGCACAGCTAGTGAACCTGTACCAGCCTTCCCCAGGAGTGTCTGTATGGTTGTATATAACTCTTATCTCAAAGTGTGTGTGTGTGTGTGTGTGTGTGTGTGTGTGTGTGTGTGTGTGTGTGTGTGTGTGTGTGTGTGTGTGTGTGTGTGTGCCAGCTACTTGGGCAAGGACACAAAGCACTGGTTGGACAGAGAGGGTGATGGAGGTTTTAGCTTGCCCACTAGGCTGAGATCTGGACCCTATAGCTGTGCCAGTGGGGAGTCTTATTGAGGACCTGGAGAAACCAACCCCAGACTGACTGTGATCTCTGTGTGCTCTTAAGGGAAATTGTATTTTACTATGTGTGTATTTGTTATCCTTTCCCTATATGGATGCCCCTCACTGGTGTTAGTGGTGAGGATTGAGGCTCCTTGATTGCTGGGCCAGTGCACGGGCATCACATAGTAATTGTTTGGCAGTGGTGGGATATCCACACCACATATTAATTGGTTGGGAAATACTAATTTGCTTGTAGTGGTGTGGGTAGAGTGAATTCGATTAGTTTGTGTACAGTGATCACTGAAGGTGTTTTTTTACTCTAAATCATCCATGCAGTGAATACTCAGAGTTCAGATCACAATTGTTTTATTTCTTTTGTTAGCTTAGTTAGTCAGGGAGAGCAGAGCAGAGGAATACAGAAAGCTGACAAGGAGCCAGCTGGCTAAAATGCGCCAGGCTAGGGGACTGGTGCATGGAAACCTGACTAAGGCAGACATGATTGCAGCTTTGGTCACAGCCACATCAGAAAACAACAACCAGGAGGACGATCAGACCTGGCCGTGGAGATGTACAATACTCAGGGAATGGACAGCTCAACCTTTGTGCAGAGGACTTAAAAATCCATCTGGAGCTAAAAAGACTTGAGTTGGAGGCCAGGAATTTGGAAATGGAAGCTGTGGAAAAGGAGCAGCAGAGGCAGCACAAAAAGGAGATGCTGTCTCTTCACCAGAGACATAGAGGTAATGGGGAAGGAAGTAACTGGACCCCAGAAGCAAAAAATGTCAGTAAATTTCTACCACAGTTTACAGATGGGTATAATTTTGATAGTTTCATTCACATGTTTGAGAGGGTATGTAAATAGTATGATGTTGACCTAAGGCTCTGGATATGGTTCCTGACCCCCTTACTCCATGGTAAAGCTGTAACTGTGTTGTCTAAAATTTCTGATCAAGAATGTTTTGATTACACTACTGTTAAGAACTGCTTGTTAGAATTTTTTAAGCTAATACCTGAAACATATAGGAAAAAGTTTGTGAGCATAGATGCAAGGCAGATGAAAGTGTGTGTGAATATGTTGCTGAACTGAGCACACATTTTCAGAGGTGGGTGAGTGGATGTCAGGTCACCACTTCTGAAGATCTGGCAGACCTTTTGGTGAGGGAACAAGTCCTTAGCACTTTGCTTGAGGACATGAGGATCTGGTTAGCTGATAGACAATGTGCTACTTCAGATGAGTTTGGGAAGAAGGGAGACCTATACCTAGCAAGCAGGACATCCCTGCACAGGAAAGGGATGCCCAGTACTGCTCATGGGTCTAAAGGAACCCATGGTGGGCAGCACAGACTGCTCCAACAGAATCTGCCAGTAGCAGGGGAAGCCTCTAGTCCAGGTATACATCCAGGAACTAGGGTTAAATGTTTTGAATGCAACCAGTGGGGCCATGTGGCATACAGATGTCCACAGAGACAAGGTAGAGAACAAAAGGTGAGGGAGCCAGTAAGTGGGGAAGACAAAATGCTAACAGTAGGTTGTCTTGAGACAACAGGGGTACCGAACTACCATCCTGTAGCTGTCCTGATAGGGAAGGATTGGGATGAGGCAGTACCATGTGCTTATGCAGTACACACAGTCAGGCTATGAGACATGCATGTGGGTCTGGTAGCCTGGGGGAGACACAGACAGACTGCATACTTGCATCCAGGACTGGTGAGGTGGTTACTTCAGGGAGGAAGCTACTCTATAGCAGTGAGACTGAATGTGAGCCACAGCTGCTTGTGGGTACTGATGTTCCCTTGGACATAGTGACTGCAAAGGTAGAGGTGAGTAGTAGTACCCAGGCTGATGGTGAGGCACCGCTGTCAGAGGATGCCAGACTTCCTGTAGAATGGGAGCTGGGAAGGGTTACAAAGAGAGAGTTGAGACAGGCTCACCTCTCAGACCCTACATTGCAAGGCCTGAGGCAGATAGCTAGTGAGGCACCTGATTCTCAAGGGAAGGGGAATCTGTATACTGGGACAAAGGGTTACTGTATAGAGAGTGGACCCCTGAGAGAGGGCTAGAAGGTGAGAGGGTACAGCAGTTGGTAGTGCCTAGAGCCTGCCATATGGCGTTTCTAGCCATAGCCCATGATATTCCCTTTGCAGGTCATATGGGCATAAAATGTACAAAGAGACATATAATGCAGAACTTCTACTGGCCTGGAATTTCCAGAGATGTAATAGGGTACTGTAGGACCTGTGAGCAGTGCCAAAAGGTAGGCAAGGCAGGAGACAAGGTAAGAGCTCCTTTGATGCCTTTGCCTGTGATTGAGGAGCCATTTCAGAGGGTAGCTATGGCTATCGTGAGGCCTCTGAGTACACCAAGTTCCACAGGGAAAACTTATATCCTAGTGGTAGTAAATTATGCTACAAGATACCCTGAGGCAGTGGCTTTGTCCTCTACTGAGGCAGAAAAGGTGGCAAATGCTTTGTTAGAGATTTTCAGCAGAGTAGGTTTCCAAAAAGAAAAACTGCATGACAGAGGTGTCAATTTTATGTCAGACTTGCTAGCTTGTTTGTGGAAGTACTGTGGGGTGAAGTACCTGAAGGCAATCCCCTACCATCCCCAGACTAATGGACTGGTTGAGAGGTTAAACTCTACAATCAAGTCCATGCTACAGGCATTTGCAAACCAGTTTAAGAGGGAGTGGGACAAATATTTGCCCCATCTGTTGTTTGCTTACAGAGAGGTTCCCCAGGAATTGACAGGTTTTTCACCCTTTGAGTTGGTGTATGAGCATAGGGTGTGGGGACCTATACATTTAATTCAAGCTGAGAGGGAAGGTGAGTGTGAATCTGACAAGGAGTCTGTTGTGGCATATGTCCTAAATCTCAGGACAAGGCTCAGGGAACTCAGGACTTGGCCCAGATGAACCTGGCTGAAGTCCAATAACAGAAAAAGGTGTGGTATGACAGAATGCTCAAGCTAGAGAGTATGCTGTGGGGCAGCAGGTAATGGTTCTCATTTCCTATCAGACACGACAAGCTGCAAGCAGCTTAGGAGGGACCCTACAAGGTGGTAAGGAAGGTAAGTGATGTTAACTACATGGTAGAACAGGTAAACAGGAGGAAAAAGCACAAATTGTACCATGTTAACATAATGAAACCTTACCATGATAGGGAGGTCCTTGTGCTGAGTATTTGCAGTGGATTGCAGGAGGAGTTGGAGGGAGATCTGATGATTGATCTCCTCAATAAGGCTTGGACTGACACCTCAGTGGAAGGGGTAGCAATGTCCCAGCAACTATCTCCTACTGAGGTTCGAGAAATCTGAGCAGTGTTACAAGAGTTTGGGGACGTGTTCACTGGGAAACCAGGGTGCACCCACCTGGTGCAGCACCATGTGGATACAGGACCACAAAGGCTTATTAGGCAGGCTCCTTATAGGGTGCCTGATAGAGTCAAACAGACTCTGAGGAAGGAGATACAGGAGATGTTGATACTAGGGTTAATTCAAGAGCCCAACAGTCCGTGGGCCTCCCCAGTGGTGTTGGTACCAAAGAAGGATGGCAGCACCAGGTTCTGTGTGGATGACAGGAAATTAAATAGTCACACAGAGTCAGATGCTTACCCCATGCCTAGGACAGATGAGGCCCTAGAGCAGCTGGATGGGGCTAAGTATCTTACAACTATTGATCTTACCAAGGGTTACTGGCAGGTGCCCCTAACTCCCAGTGCTATTGAGAAGCCAGCCTTTGTGACTCCTTTTGGCTTGTATGAGTTCACAAAGATGCCCTTTGGGATGAAAAATACCCCATCAACCTTCCAGAGGCTGGTAGATCACATCCTAGCAGGAGCAGGAGGGCTTGCCCTTGCTTACCTAGATGATATTGCTATCCACAGCCATTCCTGGCAAGAGCACTTTCAATATGTCAGGGAGGTGCTGGGCAGACTACAATGGGCAGGGTTGACCATTAATCCGAGCAAATGTCAGGTGGGTATGGTAAAGGTCTCCTACCTGGGACACAGTGTGGGGAGTGGTAAGATTAGGCCAGAACCAACCAAAGTGAAACCCATTCAGGCATGGCCTGCATCTGTTACCAAAAAGCAGGTGAGGGCACACTTTGGGACAGCAGGGTATTACGGACAGTTTGTCCCCACGTATAATATCATAGCTGTTCCCCTCACAGTCCTGACAAGGAAGAACAGGTCAGGTAAGGTAGTGTGGACCCCAGCATGTGAGCAGGCATTCCAGAAGCTTAAAGAAGCTTTGGGAGGATTCCCTGTGTTAGCCAGTCCTGATTACAGCAAAGAATTTGTTGTGCAAGTGGATGCTTCAAACCATGGGGTGGAGGCTGTACTTAGCCAGATTTCTTCAGAGGGAGAAGAGCATCCAGTGGTTTATCTCAGTCGTAGGCTCCAACCCATGGAGGAATGCTATGCAGCTGTAAAAAGGAATGTCTAGCCATAGTGTGGGCACTGCAGAAACTTCAGCCTTATCTGTATGGAAGAAAATTCTCTGTAATGACAGATCACAATTCCATAACATGGTTAAACAGAGACAGCCAGCATAATGCCAAGTTGCTAAGATGGAACCTAGGGTTGCAATCATATATGTTAGTGCAGGACCGCAGTGGGATTAGCAATACCAATGCAGATGGGCTCTCAAGACAGGGAATGGAGTAAGGTATACTCAGATAGACCTATCCCTCTCATTTAATGTTTCTCAAGGGTCAGTTAAAAAAATAGCTTGAGTTCTCCAGGGTGGAGATGTGTGAAGATAGGTGAAGGCTGCCAGCCTAGCTAGACAGAATTTGTAGATAATCCTGTCATTTGTAAATATTAATGTAAGCCACACGCTTGTTTTTTTAAATGTGAAAAGACTGCATTGGATGTTGGACTGCAAAAATGTAACAACAGTGCACTGTGCTGTAAGAAAGCTGATAAGTCAAACATTGTGAAATTCTTTGATCTAAAACTCGGATCCAAGATATCTAGAAGGTGGCATTCTGCCTATTGTTTTAAGGCCAGAGTTAATGGCTAGAATTTACATGTATAATTTCTTTTCTTGCTCTGGCTTTCTGACCCGCTGTAAGATCAAAAGGGCTATTAACCTCTGAGTTTCTGTTAGCCTGGGAACCAGAAAGAAGTGATGTAATCTGAAATGAATCAGTGGTACTGCTATCAATTTAAGGACAGAAAGAATGAGAGCACTGAGCGTTTGTCTTGAGAACATCCAACATCACCAGCACTGTCTTGCTCTGTATGTAAGTGTATTTTAGAACTGTGTTTTCTCTTAGATATAGCTAGGAAATAGGAATATTAGACTAATTGTTTTTCTGTATTGATTCCAGAACTATTCTACTGTATTATTTTATGCATTTTCCTGTGTCTGAACTCTTGACTAGCAGTGTGTAGTAATAAGTATTGTCTTGTGTTTTTTATTATTTATTATTAAATATTTTTAAACCTTTCAACCGTGGCTGTTTTGTGTAGAGATAAGTTAAGCTGTTGAGTACATTGCATGTATATAGTGACACCGGCCAAGCCACTCCAAATAAGCCTTGCTGTTCAGTTGCACTTATCATTTGGATAATAATATTGCACAGTAATAACTGGACACCCTTTGTTAAGGGCATTTTTGTAGCTGATATTAGTGGGTGGTGGCAGCTGCTACTACCTTTTAGACTGGGCAGAAAAGGGGCACAGCTGGAGAACCTGTGCCAGCTTTCCCCAGGAGTATCTGTGTGGTTGTATATAACTTTTATCTCAAAGTGTGTGTGTGTGTGTGTGTGCGTGTGTGCGTGTGTGCGTGTGTGCGTGTGTGCGTGTGTGTGTGTGTGTGTGTGTGTGTGTGTGTGTGTGTGTGTGTCAGATACTTGGGCAGGGACATGAAGCACTGATTGGACAGAGAGGGTACTGGAGGTTTTAGCTTGCCCACTAGCCTGAGATCTGGACCTTATAGCTGTGTCAATGGGGAATCTTATTGGGGACCTGGAGAGAAAGGGAGAAACCAGCCACAAACTGACTGTGTTCTTTGTGTGCTGTTATGGGAAACTGTACTTTACTGTGTGTGTATTTTGTTATCCTTTCCCTATATGGACACCCCTCACTGGTGTTAGTGGTGAGGATTGAGGCCCCTTGATTGCTGGGCCAGTGCACGGGCATCGCAATATATATATATATATATATATATATATATATATATATATATATATATATATATATATATATATATACATACACACACATCTATTTTATATATATATATATATATATATATATATATATATATATATATATATGTGTGTGTGTGTGTTATATATGTGTGTGTGTCCTGTGTCTCCCAAATATGCAACAAAATCTAGAAGATTTAGAATATTTGCTTGGAAGTGTTTACATGGGTATTTTTATACCTGAAGTAGACTCCAAAGAATTTTTCCTCAGGTAGACAGCAAATGGAGTTGTGATGGGGAAGAAAGAGGTAGCTAGGAACATATTTTCTGGGCGTGTAATGAGTTGGCAGATTTTAAAGATTCCCTGAAGACTGCTCTGTTGGAGAGGCTGGGTGAGCAGGTTGGATTGACTAGGGAAATTATTTTTTTGAGATACAATACAAACTAGGAATTGCCTAGACATAGTAAGGTCTTGCTGAGTCTAATTATGATGGTTGCCAAAAAAACAATTATTAGAAAATGGAAATCAAAGTCTAAACCATCTTTACTAGAAGTAACAAAGATAGTAACATAGATAAAACAACTGTAACTGGGATCTTTAGAAAAGGGCAGGAGGAAATTACACAGGAAAAAATGGGAAATGTGGGATCAATACATGCAGAGGAGGAAAAAGGTTTAAAAGGCAGGATTTGAATGACCTATGTAATGGCTGACTGACAATGACTGGATATATTAATATGTGATGTATAATGTTTCCAGCTACAGTTGTGTTGGCACTGTTTGTAACGTATAATATTTGCAACTGAGATTGTCTCGCTATGGTTTATTTTCATTTATATAAATGTAATTTAATGAATGATTTTAGAGTCGCAAGTGTATTTAACCCCCTCCTTCATACTTCCATTTTATTGTTCGAGAGGATTTGTGAAAATGATATTAGATGTCTTTTAAGTAATTGAAATGGGTGTAATAAAACAGCTAATTTGTCAGACATAGAGAAGGATTCTTTGAATGAAATAAAACTTGCTGGTATCAGGACAATTAAACCTGATAAAGATGGTGGGCTCATTTTCATGGATGAGGCTGACTATATTGCAAGGATGTGTACACCATTAACTAGTGAAGCCTATGAAAAAGTGTCTAGAAATGCATTTATTGGTGCTTATCAGCGTATTAGAAGCTTGATTAATAATCTTTTTATTGATGCGTCTATTGATATTGACTTATATAATTATCTGAATATTACATGCCCAGTTATACCTGTTATTTTTGGTCTGCCTAAAATCCACAAAGATTTAGAAAATCCCCCATTATGACCTATAGTAGATAGTAGCTAATCCATTACTTTTGGTTGTGCAAAATTTGTGGATAACAAATTGAAACACTATCTGTTGGGTGAATAACACATTTGTTGTGATTCTTGGGCCTTCCTTGAATCTATTAATGGGATTCCCTTTAGTGGCGAATATAATTTTCTAACTATTGATGTTCGATATTTGTATATCATTATCCCTCAAGAAGTGGTTATGAACTGGATGAGAGAATTCCTTCTGGAAAAACGAGTTGACAGTAAGGAAATTGACCTTATAGAATACTTATTGGAATTAGTATTAACTAATAACTATTTTATATTTAATAAGGAATTATATTTATAGAAAACAAGTATGGCTATGGGGTCACCCTGTGGTGCAACGTTTGCAAACACAATCATGGCCCACTGGGAAAAGAACTACTTATTTAGGGATGATGTTTTTAAACAAAGGGTAGTCTTGTATACCCGTTATCTGGATGATATTTTTACCATCTGGAAGGGGATTCAGGAATGGTGACATCCTTTGTGGAGTATATTACTAGTTTTACTAAATTTTTGAAATTTACCTTTGAGTTCAAGACAGATCATATTTCCTATTTGGATGTGGATTTATTTAAGGACATCTAGAATTTTTAGGAAATCCACTTATTCAAATGCTTTTTTACATTTCACAAGCTCTCACCCTTACCATCAGAAGAGAGCCGTTGTTAAAGGCCAATTAGTGAGGGCCACTAGAATGGTCTCTCTTGACTCGGAATTTTTGGTTGAGTGTAATTTACTTAAAAATATGTTTATTAAAAGGGGTTACCCTTTACACTTAATTAATCAATTGACCAAAGAAGTTAAGTTTAAAAGACGTATGGGCATTTTTAAACCTTTATTATGCAAGGATGTGTACACTGATTTTCCTTTTGAAGCCTTCACCTCATTACACATTCCTTGTGAGGACTCACATCCTGAGGTAACTGGGGATGTATTGAGAAATGAACACCCTCAGGTTAATCAAGCCTTTAATATTGGTTTCATTACTATTTATTCATCAGATGCATGTCAATTGAGATCTATATAATTTAAGAACTGGTGTTTCCTTAAAGAGGATACCTTGATTAATACAAAGGTGGGGGATCAACCTAAAGTTATTTTCAGAAAGGGTTGAAATTTTAAATCCTTCCTGGAAAATAACACTAAAAGATCTCTGTCCCATCGTGGCATGTTGAAATGTGGTAGGTGCCATTTTTGTAAAGATGTGAAAGTGACTAATATGGTCATTATTTTTGATAAATGTTAGCGTTTAAAGGGGAAATTCAATTGTAATTTTAGGGGTGTTGCCTACCTAGCTTTGTGTCAGTCTTGTCTCGCTTTCTATGTTGGAAAGGCGGAGAGGTATCTAAAACAGGGAAATTACGAACATATTTATAACATAAGTAAACTCAACATGAATAACGCATTAGCTAGGCACATTAATTCATTCCCCACACACTCCTTTTTGTTTTGTGTCATTGACCAAATGGGTGAGGATATCAGAGGGGGACCTGTGTCATTAAAATTGGATGAGAAGGAACTGTCTTGGCAGCTAAGATTCAATGGACAAGCCACCCACCCCCCCGGGCTTAATGACAGCCTTTCAATTAAATGTATTTTGAAGCTGAAATCTCATAGTAGATAAAGCTATTTTATGATTGTATTTATAGTATATATATATATATATATATATATATATATATATATATATGTTTTCCTGATGATGTTTTATTGTTTATTTAATGTTTTTAATATTTTTCTATGCCTCATATATATTTATGGGGCTTTGACTTTAACTATGGACAGGGTACTTGTTATGTTGAGTGATGTAAGCAATTAACAGTATTTAATACCTTTTCTTTCTGTATGAATTTGTCTGATGAAGTTTGCTCACTTTAGTAAATGAAAGCGCTAACCTTATCCAGTTGTCTTGGAGTGTTTCTTCTTACTTTGTTGGTTTCATTTAGTTTTCAGCTTTTCAGTTCATATTTATTTTCATTTATTTAAATGTAAGACTGCCTATGTCACATGATAATTTAAAACAGATGTTTCTTGTTTAAAAAAAGTTGTGCTTATTCAAAAGTTAAATTATGCCACCTGTATGATGGCTGACATGATAAACCAAGATGGGTATCTATCTCACACATCTGTTCAAATGTATGAAGAACTGGATGCAATGGAGTATTCATAATACTAGAAACTCTTAAGACCTTGTTGAAAGGTCAAATTACTCCCAATAACTAATCATAAATTCAGTTTTCTTATATATAATTTCAACTTATAAAGAACAATAGCAACATTTGCTTGTGTTGCCAAAACGAATGTAAACCCCCTACTAAATAATTTGGCATGTTGCTGCCTTATGGTGTAGGAGCTATAATTGGGCTCATATTATAAGCTCGAAGGTCCTGCTCAGTGAATACGAAAGGAACAACACATATTTACCGAACTGCGAATACACCGAACGCTGTAAACCACGAAATGTAAAATCACGAATCACCATACTTGGCCAACCCCACCGTCCGCGACATACTACCTACCCAAACAAAATAAATCAACCACATACATATACTATATCTATGCACTTACCTTAACCCGCACCCTAACCCTAAGGTCCGTAACTATCGCACACTTACCTTACAGAACTATACCACAGACGGGCCAACTATGATGAATCGACATTTCGAATTTCCCGGTTTTGAACTTGTCTGTTTTTGTGGTTCATGCAATACGTGTCGCTCTTTTCGTATTCGCTGAACAGGACCTTTGAGCTTCTAATATGAACCCCTATAATTATATATTTTGAAGTCACAGGTTATACTAGAAATAATGTCACACAGGCAAAAAGAGTAAACTAATTCATGATCAGATTCTAAAAAAGTCACCTCCTAGTTGATGGTAGTGGACTCCATTTCTGAGTATATAGACAAAGCCAAAGCCCTGACCCTGCCTGGAATAGTTTTGTTATGGTGAGTATAACAAAAGGTAATAGCCATAGAAAACGTTTTGTGAATAGTTGTTCTGACACAGGTTGTCCCTTCTTACTTTCACAAGAAATGTAGCAACTCATCTAAAGATCTGAAAGATTTAGTTCCATCACGATAGTACCTGAGTTGTCTGTGGACATCCAAGGTATGCAATATCCCTTCTCCACCATTCTTAGGTTCATGAAAGAAAATGGGGAGTGGGACTGTTTGACTTAAAGCAAGGTCAGATACCACTTTAAGCATAAAATAAGGGTTGGTTCTCAAAGAAACCCTGTCCCTGTGAAAATGAGATTGGGTTGTCCCACCATAAGAGATTGCACCTCAGATACTCTTCTAGCAGAAGTCAAAGCAATCAGCAAAACTGTCTTCCATGTTAAAAAAACTCAAGTCAGCCAGGTTAGCTAGTTTAAATGGAAAAAGTGTTAGCTTCCCTAACACAAAATTAAGATTCCCAAGGAGATGCCACCAGTTTTCTTGGAGGCAGATTGTGCAAAACCCCTTTCAAAAATATTTTGGCATGAGACTGCATTAAAAGAAGGGGGTCCATGGGCAGGCATGCTGAAATGGCCAATAAATTAACACTGATAGAGGAATAAGAAAGCCTGTAGTAGAGTAACTCACACACATCGAAAAAACAGAAAAAAACTAGCAACTGAATTGGTGCTGGTTATGTTGTCTGCACCGACTAGAAAACCTTTTCCATTTGCTAATATATGATTTTCCAGTAGCAGGCTTTCTTGCCTCTATTAGCACCTGTTGCAGATCCTCTGTAAACAGGGGTATAAAAGTAATTAAGACACTCATCCAAGCAATCAACTAAAGTTGACTGATGTTGAGGTACATCAAACACCCCTGATCTTCTTTGAGTAGATCCAGTCTGAGAGGAAGTTTGTGATAATTGCCCCTGGTCATTTCCAAAAGAAGGAAGAACCATGGTTGCCTGGGCCAGAAGGAAGTCACCGCAATGATCTTGGGGAATTCCTTCTGAATCTTCAGAAGTACCCTGGATATTAATGGAAAGGGTGGAGTGATACTAAGATGTGAATCTATATCTCAAGCTAAAATGGCTAGTCTGCAAAGGTCCCCCCCCCCTTGTCTGTTGATGTATCATATGACTGTGGTATCATCTGTAACAACATGAGAAGGTCCCATGGACCAAAAATGATTCAGAGGTTTGATTGTCTTGATCAGGGCAAGCATCTTTTTGATATTCATGTCCTTGGTGGGTATCAATTTAGGGATATCTTTTGTCTCCACCAAATGATTTCTCTTCTAACAAATTCTAGAACTGGGACTTGACAAGACAAAGGTGATAGTGCTGCGACCAGAGAGACTTCGGATGCAATTTCATCTTAATCATGTGGAGTCTTGCCAGAAGTATAACCACAATCATAGATGCCATGAGACCCAGAATCCTGAGGTATTCCCTCACAGTGACCAATGTCCAAGTGGAAAACCTTAGAAACAAATCTAGATAAAGACCTATTTTTTCTTTGGAAGAAAAGTTCTTTGAATTGAGGTGTCTAGTTGACATCCCAGGAACACAATCTGGTGTGAAGCCATTTGAATATTCTCTCCGAATCCTACCTTGTCTAAGGGTTCTCCTACCAAATGAGTGATTACTGACAATTTGAAAAAGACTCTGCAAAGATAAGTAAGTTGTCTAAATTTGGAAAAATGTAGATACCCTGTAGCCATAACTGGAGCTATACACATTGTGAACACTCTTGGTGCAGTGGATAGTCCAAAGGGTAAGGCAGAGAACTGATAATGTGATCCAGACACACAAAACCTAAAGAAACCTGAAGGTTGGATGAATTGGGATGTGATGACAAGCATCTTTTAAGTCTAGTGTTACCAGGAAACTTGAAAGAGGAAGAAGAGATAACTGGTTGGGAAGTGACATAATTTTGAATTTGGGCTCTATCACAAAACAAGTTTAGGAAAAAAAGATCTAGAACTGGTCTCCAAGCATTTCCTTTCTTTAGCAGTAAGAACATCCTTGAACAGAGGATTTACAAGATGGTTGCACACTGATCAATGTCTTAACTTCAGCTCTCCCAGCGTGAAACAAGAAACTGAGAAATAAGAGAAAGTATTTCTGCCTTTATGAGTAAAATTCAGCTACCAGCTAGTAAGTACACTGCTTAGACGCCAGCAAAGAAGAAATTTAGAGAGCCTGAAAGAAAATCAACTAGAAAAGGTGAAGAGAAAACACTGACTGTGAAGAATCTGGCAGCTGGTCAACAAAAATAGCTCAAGCTCCTGCTTTGGTACCAGACATGTATTCCAGTAATTTAAAGGAAAAAAGTCAAGTGTACTCAGAGCTGATTAACATAAATAAAATGGTGAAGGAGTATATCAACTCAAATAACAAAAGAAAAAAAATAGAAGACGCTTGAACTGATAAAAATGCAAAAAATCAGAGGATGAAATGAAGAACAGGCTGGCTGGCTATGAGTCTTCTCAAGAAGAACTGTTTCAAAAAATGTAGAATTAGCAGATGGAGCATGCAGAGAAAACCTGAGAAACTGAAAGGAACAAACTGTATCAATTTTTATGAAAGCACAGATAAGCAATTGGACTGGTACTCCACAGCAGGATTTGCTAAGTGAAAGGGCACATTGAATGTATGCTGCAAACAGCCATAAGAAAGCAGCCAAGATCTGTATTAGTAAAGATGCAATCTTATCAGCATAAAGAGTTGATCCTAACAAAACTGTGGTAGATCATCAAAGTATTAAAAACTGGAGACAAGTATTTGTGGAAATGATTATTCACTGTACACCAGGCAGAAGAGAAGTAAATTTATCCCAGCAAAAAGGGAATGTCTAGAGGCAGGTGTGAGATTCAAGCTGCTTTATACAGCTCTCTTCAAAATATTTCTTCCTGGAGGATCAAATATATGTTTTGATGCAGAACAGGCTATGGAGGAAATAGAAAAGTTTATCCAGCAAAAAGTGAGCCATCAAACAGGATGGGACTCTGCTTCTCATTTTTCTGACAATAAAGCTCATAGAGCAACTTTGCCAGTGAAACCTTTTCCAAAGTTCTAAAGGAAAATGCCTGAAAGACCAAAGTTCTAAAGGAAAATGCCTAAGAGACAGAAAAAAAAACACAGGAGTTGAGTAGAAGAATCAGGAGTACCCTGGACTTGAACCGGGGTCTGATGATGGGTAATGGAAATGAACAGGAAGAAGACAAGCAATACTGAAATTAGTGAATAAATGTGAGATTATAAAGCATCAATCACATTTGTGAAATAGGGGTATGCAAGAAAAAATGGCTGAGAAAGTTTGGCCTTTAGTTGACTTTGTTAAACTTGTGGGTAGACTGTAAACCATATACCACACTTTATGTCTTTAATGTTCAGAAGGAGATTAAAAATGGAAAAAAGTAACAGTAAAATATTTTTGTTCTTAACAGTATGTGTATAAATATTTTTCATGATATATTGCACGTTATATAGTAAAGCAGTTTAGTGGCAGTATGTAGACAGGGGTATCTTAAATGTGGGGTGAGGGGTAAATCTTTTCAGTGTTTGTTGTATATGATAAAGATATTAAAGTAAACAAGTACTTTTTAGTCTTAAGAAATATGGGCATTATAATGTAAAAACAGAAGGAGAGCTGTGCAAAAGCAATTTTAAGTTAATATGCGGTAATCTAGGGCTGCTGAAGTGCGGGTGGGGTGTAAAAATGCACTGATTATATTATATATAGAGTTGAGGTGTTTTCACTTATTTTTGCAGAGATGAATGTCTGGATTAATGTCCTTGGCTTAATTTAAAATAAAGAAGTTATGTCTTACCATAACATTCCATCTGTGTTGTTGATCTTCACTAATCCTTGACTGTGGGCTCGGTTCCAAGCCTCGGAACCGACTCAGCCGTTTACTTCAGCTCGCACCCTTCAAACTCTCGAGCTAGGCTTTTACGCATAATGCTCCTCCCTAAATCACCTCAGATCAAGTTTGCCTACTTTAGTGGCAGATAAACAGAAAGAATATAAGAAGAGAACAATTAAGAGTCAGTATTATGAACTGATTTGTGGGATAATTTGATCCACTAAGAGTCTCAGGATGGAGGTTGGAGGGGAGAATGTCAAGGATTAGTGAAGATCGACAACACAGATGGAAAATTATGGTAAGACATAACTTCTTTATCTGATGTTGTCAATCTTCACTCAATCCTTGACTGTGGGACACAGTCACCAGCTACTTTGGTCTTGGGAGGTCTCACTGAAGAATATTCTAAGCACCATCGAATCAAATGATGCCCTTTCCCTCAAGACCTAATCGAATTTGTATTGAGTGATAAAGGTATGAGAAGACCAAGTGGCTGCTGCACAGATGTCATCCGAGGATGCCCTGACATGAAAAACTGCAGAAGTTGCCAGTGCTCTAGTTGAATGGGCTTTAACTGGGTGTGGAAATTGGAGCCCTTTTGAGTGACAGATGAGAGTAATACAGTCTCTAAGCCATCTTGCCAAGGTAACCTTCAAAACTGAGCTACCCAAAGAGAGTGAGGAAAATGCAACAAATAATTAGTCAGATTTTCTGAAATCCTTTGCGCTGTTAAGATAAAAATGTAGTTCTCTGTGAACGTCCAGTAAATGAAGAGAATACTCCCCTTTACTGGAAAAAAATTAGGGAAGAAGACTGGCAATTAAATTATCTGATTTATATTAGAGTCTGAAACTACTTTTGGTAAAAAAGGATGGATTGGGTCTAAGGGCAACCCTATCCTTGCGAAATATTAAGTAGGGAGGTTTGCATGACAAGGCCTGAAGTTCAGAAACTCTTCTGGCTGATGTAATAGCCACCAAAAATAAAGTTTCCCAAGACAAATACTTCAAGTCATAAGTCACTGATGGTTCGAAAGGAGACATAATAAGGGTCTGAAGGACTAAGGTAAGATCCCAGGGAGGTATGGGTTCTTTGAATGGAGGTCTTAACATCAGGGGAACCTTTAAAAATACTTTACAAAGTTTGGGTTACATTAGAGATGAGTCATCATATCCCATGTGAAAATTTGAGATTGCCACTAGATGAACTTTAATTTTTGATGTAGAGAAACCAGATTTATAGAGCCTAGCTAAAAAATCCAAGACCTTATGAATGGGGCTCATATAGGGATCAATCTTCTTGTTAAGGGCCCAGTTCACAAATTTTTCCCATTTACTTTGATAAAGTTTCTTACTTGAAGGTTTGTGATGTGCCAGAATGATTTGTCTGACAGGAGGGCAAAGGAAAGGATGCCTGGATCATGAAAACTGGAGAAGCCATGCAGTGAACTTGAGATGTTGGAGGTTCAGATGACCCATGCCCTCCGGCTGAGACAACAGATCTGGAGCTGGGTCCAGAATCCATAGTTTCCCAAGAAGATGAGGTCAGAGGGCGGGAAACCAAACCTGTCAAATCCAGAATGGAGGAATGAGGATTATTGTATTTTCCATCCTCTTGGCTATCTTTAGAAACTAATATATCAGGGGAGTTGGGGGAAAGGCATAAAGAAGACCAGTGGGGACAATCATGGAGAAGAGTGTCTCTGGGTGACTCTCCCTGAAGGAGGATTAGGGCAAAATAACGTCTTCAGTTGTTGTTCAGGGGAGAGACAAAAAGATTGTAGCAAGGTTGGTCCCAGTGATGAAAAGTTTTGTTCACCTCTACAGGATTGAGGCTTCTCATGAGGCATGAGAATAGTCCTGGTCAGCTTGTCTGCTATCACGTTGGAGCTTCCTGGAATGTGCATTACTGTGAGAAAGCGGTTGGAAGAAATCACCCATTGCCAAACTCTGAGGGCTTCTCAACACAATGGGTAAGATTTGATTCCCCCTTGTTTGTTTATATACCAGACTACCGACATGTTGCTCATTTGACTTGCCACTGTCCCTACAGGAAGGGCATCCTAGAATGCTTGCAATGCTAACAGCACTGCCCTCATCTCTAGAACACTTATGTGCAAGTTGGCCTCGTGTTGGGACCACATGCCTTGGACTGTCCATCCCAGGTAATGCCCCCCACACCCTATCTGGGAAGCATTCGTGGTCACTATGGCTTGGGGTTGGGGAAAAATGGAAGGACGTCCCAAAAGAATTTGATCAGAATGGAGCCACCACATAAGATCTGATTTGCAGTGATTGGTAATCACGATCAGGTAAGACATAGGCTGGAGTATCGGAGACCACTGGGAAGCAAGTAACCATTGCAAGATTCACTTGTGATATCTTGCCAAGGAGACAAGAGTGATTGATGCTGCCAGTGAGCCTAATGTTTTCAGGACTAGTCTTGCTGGGACTCTTTTTTTCATAGAATTTGTCTTACATGGGATCTGATGTGTTGTAGTCTTTCTGGAGGAAGTGAAGCAACTCCTGTAACAGTGTCTAAACAGGCTGCAATGAATTCTAATTTCTGAGAAGGGTGTAAGCTTGACTTTTTGAAATGTACTGTTATTCCCAGAAATGCACAGAGGTGAAGAGTGTAATCTCTTGCCCATTCTAACTGATGCCTGGTGGTAGCGGTAAGGGGCCAGTCGTTGAAGTATGGAAAAACTCAAAATCCTTGCAGTCTGAGATGAGCTGCTATCACTGCCATGTATTTGGTGAACACCCTGGGGGCTGTGGTGAGTCCAAAGGGCAGTGCTCTGAACTGAAAATGACTGGCTCCCATCCGGAAGTGCAGAAACCTCCTGGAGCATTTGTCCATTGTTATGTGGTAATATGTGTCTTGGAGGTCTACAGAGCACATCCAATCACCTTTTTCCAAGAATGGAAGTATGGACTGTACCGAGACCATCCGAAATTTGGTTTGTTGTACTGCCTTGTTGAACTAGCTGAGATCCAAGATGGGTCTCCAGTCCCATTTTTTTGGATGCTAAAAAGAACCTTGAGTAAAACCCAGATCCTGTTTGGTCTGGTGGGACGTTTTGGATGCAGTTTTTGAATTTCTAGGACTCCTGCTTCCCTGTGACTGGGTGGAACATCTGGGAGTTTTTTTCTGGGTTATTGTGGGTAAAGATAGTGGAATTTTGTAACCTCTGGATGTTATACCCTGCACCCATTTGTTCATAGTTAATATTTTCCAGGCAGATTGGTGCAAAGTCGACCCCTGACTGCCTCCACAGTAGGGCAATCAGGCCCCCATTCAGGGGTACTGATAGAAAGTACCAGAGAAAGATTCACTGGACCCCCCTGGTTTTGTGGTCCACTTCTGCCTCTGGGACAGCATCTGCCATTACTTCCCCCTCTGCCTGGGGTAAGTCTTTGCCATGAGAATCCTGGGAAGGCCTTTTGGATTTTTTTAAACCATAGTCTCCCACTTCTCTGATTCCTAGAGTAAGGCCTCTGAGGAGTGGAGAAATGTACACCTATGTCAGAAAGGGCCTTGCCATCTTTTTCACATCTGGCTAAAGTGTCTTTTACCTTGGGACCAAAAAGGGTAGATCCATCAAATGGAGCATTGATGAATCATGCTTTAAATGACTCCACAAAGTCACACAAGCACATCCAAGAGTGCCTTCTAATAGCTATGTCTGAACCCACTGCTCTAGTCATCCCTTCAGCTGTATGAGCAGTCAGCCTAATGGATGAGTTAGAAATTGCATCAAGGGTTGTCAGCTGAGAGGAAACTTTGTCCTGAACCCCTTCAGCCACTGCTCCTGAGAGGGTATCCAAGAGCTCCTTGATCAGATCCCTCTGTAATCTTGTAAAGTGCACCATATAATTCAAGGACGTAAGAGTGAAGGTCACTGAAGCATAAATGAGTTTCCCAAATCTATCCAAAGTCCTAGACTCCTTGTTAGGAGGATGGATAGTCGGACTTTCCTCAGCAAGTTACTTCTTCATGGCTGCCGCTATCACCATGGCATCAACGGGTATACCTATGGACCAGTGTGACTCATCCTAAGGGACTGATAGGATATGATTAGACCTCTTGGGGATAAGCTCAATGGAGTCAGGCATCTTTCATGCCCACTGAGCAAAAAAATTTAATAAGGTCATCAGCGGGCAAAGAGATCCAGGAAGGAGAGGGCTGGGCATGAAAAGCCTCCAGATATACCGACTCCTCAGTAGACAGTTGGGTGGAAGACCAGCCACCCCTCTGTTTCAGGATTTCAAGGATGTCCTTGAAAGAAATATCATCAGGGGGTGACCGGGGGGAACCTTCCCCTTCATCAAAATCAGTATCATTGGTGAAAGACTCCTCCGAGGAGTCTAAGTGCTTCTTCTTGTACTTCATCTTCGCAGGTACTTCCTCAGGGGGAGTGAGATCTAGGGAAGTGTCCAAAGAGGAAACCACCAAAGTGGGTCTATCTTGGAACTTTTGTGTCCTTGCCCTTTGTCCTGGGGAAGTGACAGATGATAATTCAGGTCGAGGAGATGTAGAAACCTGTTCTGACAGGGATGGCAAAGACTGCAAGTCACCAATGGACAAATCCTTCTCAATGATCTAGAAGGCCACCCCCCAAAGAGGGATGGGAGCCCAGAATCAAAATAGACTCCTTTGGAACTGGGGTCACACCCTGCACCAAGGAGGTGACCCCCAAAATAGAAGCCTGGGTCAATCCTACAAAGACCTAAGCACTAAACACATTAATGTTTTCAATTATTAAGGAATTCTCAATATTATTCTAGCATGTCCAAAGGTCAGTTGTCAATCTCCTCTCCGGTCCAGCTGGTGAATCTGGAAATTTTGAGGCAATGTTATAACTGCCTCATGTACACAGACAACCCTCTCCTCCTCCCACATAACACAAATACTTGTGAGAGATGCAGCTATTTAGCCAAACTGGAGGCTGAGCTCTCTCAACTCAGGACTGGCAAGACCAGACAGGAGGAGAAGGCAACTACACACACCACAAAACTAGCCTCACATAATGCTACAACACCACTGAATCAAACACATAAACACACAAAGACATACTTGGAGGCTCTGAGTAAAAATTTACCTAAACAGCAGAGGCCTCCAAAGCAGACAACCAAACAACTGCTACCTCAAGACACCCCACAAGCAACACATAAACCACAAAATCAGTGTGCAAAGCAGTCACAGCCCTTAAGGCCAAATACAACACCAAACATACTTGTCATAGGTGACTCCATAGTCAGACACACTGACGTCCTACTCACCAGGCTGAACAAGGAGAGGGTCACAGTAAGCTGCCTATCGGGCGCTAGAATCCGCCACATAACACAAGCACTCGGGTCACTCCACGGCAAGTACAAATATGACACAGTCATTGTCCATGCTGGTGTGAACGACCTGAGACGTACCTCCCTGGACTACATGAAAAGAGACATAGAGGAGCTCTCTGATTATGTAGCCCAGGCAGGTATGACCCTGACCCTGAGCAGTATCCTTCCTTCACCAAGAATGATGCCACAATATAGAGACAAGATGATCAGCTTTAACAATTGGCTTAATGTCTGGTGTCATTCAAAGGGGATCCAGTGTCTGTCTGCCTGGGATGACATGCTTGACAAGCCATGCTGCTTCACAAGGGACGGCTTGCACCTGTCACCCCTGGGATTACGGATATTGGCTAAGGCTCTTGCCACCCCCATAGTGCCTTTTTTAGGCAAGGCTCAAATTCTAAACCTACCACCCTAGAAAACAAAAATGGGAAGAAACTGAGGGTAATGCTGCTCAATGCCAGAAGTCTAAATCTCAAAATGCACGCACTCGAGGCCCTTCTCAGTATGGAGAACATCGATGTCTGTGCTGTAACTGAAACGTAGTTCAAGGCTCCTGAGAGCACCCCGGCACTATTAGGTTTTACCTCATATCATGCGTTCCGGCCCCAAAACCCGGACCACACCACAAAAGGTGGGGGTGTATCCATATTCATAAAGGATACCCACACCTCCAGGTTGGTGGCAATGCACAAAGCTTCGGAAACCATCCAGGTGCAACTAACCATAGGCAAAACTGCTCTACAAATTGTAGCATGCTACAGGCCACCCTCTCAAACTCAGGAACCCCACACAGCCTTCCTGAAGACACTGGAGGGTATAAATGTATCTCCAAACACCATCATATTGGGTGACTTCAACTACCCGAATATAGACTGGGAACATTACTCAAGCCCTAACTTTCTAGCCCAACGGTTCCTTGAGTTCATAAATTCAAATGCCATGGAACAGCTAGTCACTGTTCCCATGAGAGGAGAAAATATACTAGATCTCATTATCACAAACATGGGGACAAAATGCTCCACACCGGAAGTATATCCCTCGTTGGTGAGATCTGATCATAAACTAACCTCACTGGAAATCCACATCCCGCCCCCACCCCAAACAAAAAAGACCACAGTGAAGAACTTCTCTAAAGCAAACTTCACACTACTCAAGACTGGTTTGGTATCCTTCAAGGCCCCTGAGCCAGTGGAAACCACAACCCAAGCTGCGGAAGCCCTTACAAATGCCTTCTATGAACACCTCCAGGACTGCATGGATCAGGCAATCCCAAATAAAACCAAGACTGTTTCCACAAAGGACAAACGTCCAGTCTGGCGGACCCCAGCCATTAACAAACTTTACAATAAGAGGAGAAAGCTATTACATGATAGAACAAAATCCATAAAAGGGAAGTCACCCCTGATCATTATTAGTAAAAAAATACGAGCACTCATAAAATCAACTAAAGCCAATTTTGAGAGAAAAATTGCCATGGATTCAAAGGACAATCATAAGGTCTTTTTCGGCTATGTTAGGAACCTGGGTGGAAACTCCCAGATATGCTCAGAATTAGTCCAAAATGATACAAAAGTCACTGAACCCACAGACATTGTCAACATACTGGCAGACAGGTTCAGTGCAAACTTCACCCCCCCCCCAAAGGAGAGATAACTATCCCAGCGGAGTGTAGCCTCCCAGACATCTCAAATGCGCAGGTGAAAGCTGCTCTCTCTAAAGCTAAAAACACAGCATCAATGGGACTGGATGGTGTCCCCGGCTGTGTGCTACATGAGCTAAATGAGGAATTAAACCCGCACATAAGGCAGCTGTTTAATCTCAGCCTTACCACAGGATACATGCCCAAGGAGTGGCGTACAGCAACTGTGGTCCCACTCCACAAAGGCGGTGCCTCTACGGACCCTGGTAATTACCACCCATAAGCTTAACAAGTCTAGTCTGCAAAGCTATGGAGAGGATCATAATGGAGCTCATAAACAAAGATATAGGGGACTTGCAGACATTGGACCCGACCCAGTTTGGCCTCGTCAAGGGCAGATCATGCCTTTTGAACTTGGTCGACTTCTTCGAAACAGTCACCAAGGCCATTGATGAGGGAAAGGCAGTCCATACAGCCTACCTTGACCTTGCAAAGGCTTTCGACACAATATCCCACTCGGGTATTGTAGAAACACTTACCAGCTTAAATGTAAACCCATATGTCACAAGATGGGTTGCAAACTGGCTTAAGGACAGAACCCACAGGGTTAGAGTTGCTGGCGCTATGTCAGACTCCAAGCCGGTCACAAGTGGTGTCCCACAGGGCTCGGTCCTTGGCCCCCTATTGTTCGGCATCTACTTCTCAGAAATACAGGCCAACATGGGAGGACTTTGGCTGACAAAGTTTGCAGACGACTGCAAACTGGGCGCCATAGTGGAAAGTGCATCGGACACTGATATCCTTCAGAAGGGACTCACGGAAACAGATAGCTGGTGCCAGAGCCATGGCCTGAAGTTAAACGCTAAAAAATGTATAGTCATATCCTTCAGGAAAAACAAGGTAACCCCAAGCTACCATATAGGTGGCAATCCACTAAGCACAGAAGAGGTTATCAGGGACCTGGGGACCCAGGTTGACAGTGGCCTTTCTTTTGACACTCACGTTGCTAAAGTGGTTAGAAAGACCTTCTACATTGCCCACCTGATCATGAAGGGATTCACATCCAGATCTAGTGAGGTCATTGTTCCCCTGTACTCTTCACTTATCAGACCAATGATCGAGTACAATGCCCCATTCGGGATGTATCTCACCCGACATCTGCAGCAATTGGAGAGACCCCAAAAGTTCCTCACCAAAAGGATAAAGGGACTCCAAAATCTGTCATATGCTGCCAGATTGAAGAAACTCCAGCTCCATTCAGTCGCATACCATCTGCTCAGAGGTGACATGTGCCTGACATACAAGGCCATGTCCAACCCGGAATTAATGGACATGCTCCACCTCAAAAAATCCAAATCCACCAAAACCACTAGAGCAAGCGACTTAAACCTTAGCACGGATATAAATAGGATGTGCTGGAGGGATAGATTTATCACTCAGAGACTCCCTATGCTGTGGAATAAAATCCCGGTCCATGTGAGGCAGAGCACCTCGCTGGCTCTGTTCAAGAGAAATCTTGACCTGTGGATGGGAGATCGTAGGTTTATCCCGGGAATCATCTCTGTGTCACTGCTGGACAGAGGCACAACAAACTAATGGGCACAGTATTTTTTCATATAAGGGGTGGCGTAAGCCACAAAACTTTAGGCTAGGCTTATAAATGCCTTAGGGCAGATAGCCTAGTATAAACCTATGAACCTATGAACCTATGAAGGACATCGATGGCTCCAAAGATAAGGAACCCAGTTCATGCACCTCAGACCCAATCAGAGAGTTTCTACCCCGGGAGACCTCCGGTACCAAAGGACCAGAGGAACTCAAGGTGACTCTCAGTGCCAAAGATAGAGTTGCTACTGTAACCGAGGCAATCAGTGCCGAGAGTGTCAGAACTAAGGGCTTCAAAGTATCAACTTGAATTAGAGGAGGAATTGGCGGTGTTGTAACAGAAGAGGTTCCAAGGCTGGGTTGGCTAGGAACCGAGGATATTCCCCTCACCGCTAGGAGCTGATTCACCAGTCTCATGATGTCAGCCTCAGAGAGACTCTTAGTGGATCAAACCGATGCTATAGATGGAGACCTAGGAGGTCTGACTTTGAGGAAGGGGCTAGGTGGTCTGTCTTTAAAGGGATTAATGGATGGAGAGTACCTAGATCTAGGTACCGAGATCAGTTCAGGTTTTTCTGGTGCCAATGGGGTTGAGGAACTCAATGTCGGCTCCAATGATTCAAGGGCTTTGGTGTCAAGGCCCAATTTTGGTGCCAAGGAAGTGATCATCACCGAGGAATGTTTTGTTGCCTTCTTAGTTGGTACCGAAGCACTGGGAGCCGAAGAAAGATGTTTTCTGGAAGAGGCTGAAGAAGAAAAAGAACTGGCTTCAGTTTTTGACTCAGAAATGGCCTCTTCAAATTCTGTTTTTAGAAGTCCTCTCAGTATTAACTTGTTCTTATGTTCAGTGAGACTTCTCGTGGAGAAACCCATGGCAAACTGAGCAACTCTCTTGTACGTGAACTTTGCCTAGATAGTACACACGCAAAATATGTGCTTCTGAATTAGGCATTTTGCCCTGACATTTTTGACTCCTCTTGAAACCTGAAGTACCCTTAGGTTTAACTGGTGATTCAGCTTTTTCTGCCATATCCACAATAACACACAGCCATACAGTGAAAGAAGAAAAGTTTGTTTTATTTTTGGATAGAAAGAATAAAATGAAATGGAAGGAAATACCAGCTATATTATTAGAGAAAAACCTCAAAAGGTAAAAGGGGAAAAAGGAAGTACCAGCAATGGTACTTTGACAGGAAACTACCAATGGTAGAGGAGGAATAAGGATTAAGAACATTCACGCACAGACAAAGGTATAAAAAGCAGAAAGGAGATGAGCGTATAGAAACTAAATTCGTTAATAAGGAAAAATTTGAAGTAAAATTATAAAATAATATAGCCAAAGCACAAGAGTAATAGAAATGCATCTGACACAAGAAGCAGCAAACAAGATTTAAGGTAATTTAGGGAGGAGAATTATGGGTAAAAGCCTAGCTCGAGACTTTGATGGTCGTGAGCTGAAGTAAAAGGCCCAGTCAGTTCTGAGGCTCAGAACTGAGCCCACAGTGAAGGACTGAGTAGATTGACAACATCAGATACAATGTTTTCTGTAAACACGTAGGCTTGAAAAATATGAAAAAAATTATAAATCCCATGAGAAGTGCTAAGTTTCATACATATGCAATGACATTAGCTTGTTTTTTTTTCTCCTTTAGCAAATGTTCAGTACAAGTCAAGACGTATGCAGCTAAAGGCAGTAGTGTATTCTGTTCTTATGTTTCTATTCAGATGAGCTGACTGCAGGTACAAACAATTAATCTTGAGAATTCTGAGCATTGTTTGCAGAGGGAAATTAAATATTTAAAGGTATAAGGGCAGGCAGTTCAGTAAAAAAAATAAAGTTCAAAATTATTGGACGAGAATAAGAAATAGCAGCCTCCCTGGCAGCCAATAGAACCGTGTATAATTTAACTTATTTAAAGATAGCCAATGCACTTTTTCTTAAGGTTAAAAGTTAATATTTTCTGAAAGCATAGAAGATGTTTTTCACATTTGAGAGGGGAACAGACATAAGATAAAATCAGACAGCAATTAGTGTAAGTGGAAGTCCAGGCTGTAACATGTCCATTAGTATGGATAACCTTACTTTAAGGTTATGTAATGTCTGTGGAAGCAGCTATTGATGTGGGGCAAGTGTTCCTATCATTTGGGTTAAACTTCATTTTTGAAGATGTACATAGTCTCGTGTTTATTTGAAGTTAATAAGTTATGGGGTGTTCTGAAAATGTATTTAGTTTTTTTGTTTGAAGGTTTTAATTAAAATAAAAAGTATTGAAAAATGTGACATAGGCTCAAATGGAAAAGACAAGAAACAGCTATAAAAAAGATCAACCTGCCAAACATTACTGTGTGCATGTAACACAAAACTTGGAAATACACATTCAAAAAAGCTGTCATGTATAATAGGTGGGAATAATAGCTTTATATTATAATGGCTACACTATTTATATTAGAGGAAAAGGTAAGAGTGTTGAATTATACTAAGAAATGCAGAATGCAAACAGCAATGCTGCAGGAGACATAGTTGAAATAAATGAGCACGTGAATTGATAAAGAAAGGATTTTAGGATGGATATTCAGCAGAATATCAGGGACAAAGGAAAGGGGATCAATTATTAATTATTAGAGGAGCTCCAATAGTGACAAAACAAGAAAAAATGTAATAAGGGCATTATATAAGATTTGCAGCAGTAAATGGCTACTTGCAAGGGAGGAGGCTTACACTAACATATTTATATTCCACCAAAAACTGCTGTTATGGAGCTTAAGAACATTTTGGGAGAAATAATCAGCTTTCAGCAAGAAATATTACTTAGGTGTGGACTGGAACTTGATTTGCAACAGTAACGACATTTCTGGAGGACCTAGAAGAGAAAATATAACAAAAGATATGAAAATATTTGGTATGGAAAATGTGAATGCAATAGTACGAACTCAGAGACTATTTACAGATTATTTCCCAAGGTACAATAAATAGGCTAGACTAGATACAAATTATATTTCACAGGAAAATGTGCATTTAACTGAAAGCTTAAGCACACATTCAATAACCATTTCAGATCATGAACCAATAAAAAGTAAGATACAAATGCAGGATAATTAAATAAAAATAGGACATTGCTGCATTCCCACCTATTTGTTAAAAAGAGAGGAATTTAAGGAATGAAGAGTGGAAATTATTCAAGAGTTATGAGGGAAGACACAAATTTCCTCAGAAATTATAGCATAGTTACAGTGAGTAGAACAAAATGAAAATGGTGTTTAAAATGGGGTAGAAATAACAGAAAAAGAGACACGATTAAGAAGTATTAGGTATTATTTAGAGGGGCTGACAAAGACTAAAGTATTGCAGAATAAGGGGAACCTCAAAGAAGAAAAAGAGGTGCAATACTAAAGACAAAATAAGAGAGTATCTGGATAATATGAATGAGTTTAGAAATATACTGTTAAGCAACTGTTTTTTTTTTTTTTTGATAACTCCAAAATACAAAAACGTTAGCTCAACAACTTAGGAAATAGAAAGTAGAAAGGATTGTCGCCAAACTTAGGGAACATATAACAAGACAAATAACCAGAGATCCTGTAGAGGTATTAGACATATTTAGGAAATTTTATAAAAATTTCTATAAAGCACAAAAATATGGAAATCAAGAAAACTAACAAATGGCAATATTTATGGAAGACTAAATATGTGAAGATTAGAGGTAGATGAGATTCAACAATTAACACTTAAGATAGGAGGAGAGGAGATAGAAGTGGTGATGTGTAATCAAACTGCAATCTTCACAAAAAGATGGTATTCCTGTGGAACAGTGGAAGTGAGGGAAGAAAGTGATAAAGGTCTGGAAGGATTTGTTTAACATTATTTTAAAAGAAAGGGAATCACCAACATATTGGAAGAAAGCTGTGTTGGTTGTAATAACTAAAGACCATAAAGACCCATCAGATCCAGATTCATACAGATCCATTTCAATTGTAAAACATGACTAGAAAGTGTTTATGTCTATACATGCTAAATGAATGGCAAATGTATTGCCAAAATGGATAGATATGGATCAGTGTGGTTTTGTGGGGGAAGGCAAACATTTGACAACATTAATTGAATAATGATGATCCAGATGGAAGCAGAATGTAAGAAAATACCACTGCTGTTGGGGGACCTTGATGCAGAGAAAGCATTTGACAGAGTAAGCTGGGATTTTATGAGCTAGGCAATGGAAGCATTTGCATTCCCTGATTCAATAATAATGTTAATTAGGAGGATATATGCAGGATCAGAGGCAAAAATTAAAGTGTATGGATTCCTCTCTGATACAGTGTCTGAACAGAGGAATCAAGCAGGGAAGTCCTCATTGGCAAAGAAAATAAGAGGTTCATAAATTCAAGGATATAATTGGTATTGTTACCAAGAAAAGTTGGTTTATTTACAGGCAATATTATTTGTTACCTGATAAATTCAGAAAAGGACATCTCAGTGTTGCGGAACATTTTGAGACAGTTTTAAGTCATTAAGGGATATAAAATTAATGAAAATAAAACAAAGGATGTAGCCATAAATTATGTACCCACACATGAATTGGTTCAGTAATATCCATATTTATGGGGATATGATAAGAATGAGTATGGATTAAAAAGGCTTCTGTTAAAGCAGCTAAGGATATATGGAAAAAGACTAAAAAGATAATACAAAAACTGAGAAACTGAAAACTCTTGTTTATGGATATGGATAGTAAGATACAAGCAGTGAAAATGTTTTTAGTCACTTTAGTTTTAATATACATGAATAAGAAGTTATGTCCTCAACATAACATTCCATCTGAGTAGATAAACTTCATTTGTCAGCAACCTGTGGGTATCGGATCCGACTTCGGATCTGAGCCGGCAGTTTTCAACAGCTTAGATCTGAGCTCCTAGCTCCTCCCTCTACCCATAAACCCCTGCCAACCCTGACTGACCTCAGATAAAGTTTGCCCCCAAGCAGCAACTGCTACAGATTTACCAATTTCAAATGTCATCTCTGAAGACAGCAAAAGTGAATGATGGAAGGTAAGGGGGAAGGAGGGGGGATGGTTGCTGACAAATGAAGTTTATCTTCTCAGATGGAACGTTATGGTGAGTACATAACTTCTTAATCTGAAGTAGTTAACTTCATTTGTGCAGCAACCTGTGGGACAGAGTCCCCAGCTACCTGAATCTTGGGCGGCCATCATGGAAGGATGTTCCGGAGCACTGCAGAGCCAAAGGATGCTCTCGCTCTCCCTCTGGAGATAATATCCAGCTTATAATGGTTGATAAAGGTATGAGATGAGGCCCAAGTGGCGGCCAAACAAATATCATCTAAAGGGACCCTGGATCTAAAAGTAGCAGAGGTAGACATAGATTGGGTAAAGTGGGCACAGACTCCCTGTGGCGCGGGCCTACCAGAACTTTCATAAGCCAAAAGAATACATTGTGAGATCCATCGAGACAACGTAACTTTGGATACCGATTTACCCAAATTATTTTTGGCAAAGGAGATGAACAACTGGTCGGATTGCCTATGACCAGATGTCCTGTGAATATAGAATCGAAATTGTCTATGCACATCCAACGAGTGTAATTTGTATTCTCCTTTGTTGTGATAGTTGGGAAAGAAGACTGGCAGATTAATGGACTGGTTGAAATTAGATTCAGAAGCAACCTTAGGGAGAAAGGAGGGATTGGTCCTGAGGTAGACTCTATCCTTGTGGAAGGTTAGATACGGGGGGTTGACACAAAGGGCCTGAATTTTAGAAACTCTTCTGGCAGAGGTGATGGCGACGAGAAAGGCCGTCTTCCAAGACAAATACTTGAGTTCCACTGAAGCTGCAGGCTCAAAGGGGGGAGCTGTCAAAACCTGAAGCACTAACGACAAATCCCACAGAGGTACCACTTCCTTTACCGGAGGTCTGAGCAGGAAGGTGCCCTTCAGGAAGGTCTTGCACAGCTTTGAAGTGATCAAGGGACGCAGATCATGTCCGACATGGTAGTGAGAGATAGCTGCTAGTTGAACCTTGACAGTGGAACAGCTAGCTCCCTGGTGAAATAATCCTGATAAGAAGTCTAGCACCACAGGTAAAGGAGCTGTGAAGGGATCCAAGTTTTGACATTCTGCCCAGATAGAGAAACGTCTCCATTTTCTACTGTAAACCTTCCTAGTAGAAGGCTTATGGGCTGCAACTAGAATAGCTTTGACTGGGGATGAGATGCTGGAGTGGAACTGGAGCAGCCAAGCTGTGAGCTTGAGGCTGCCCAGGTTCGGGGTTGGGAGACCCAGGGGGTGGGAGGTCAGATCCGGGAGGGGATCTAGAATCCAAGGAGGATTCACCAGATGAGACCAAAGGTAAGAAAACCAGGTTTGACGAGGCCAAAATGGGGCAATGAGGATAATCCTGCTCCCCAACCGACTGGCTTTCTGTAGAAACTTTAGCATCAGGGGGAGAGGTGGATAAGTATAAAGCAGACCAGGAGGTCAAACATGCACCAGAGCATCTCTCAGGGATTCCCCGACTTGGGGAATTAAAGCGAAATAGCTGTTGCATTTGGTGTTTGAGGGAGAGGCGAAAAGATCGCAACATGGGCTGCCCCCATTTGGAAAAAATCTGATTTGCTATGTGTGGATTGAGAGACCACTCGTAAGGGGAAAGGATGGTGTGACTGAGTTTGTCCGCCAGGATGTTGGACTGTCCCGGAATGTGCGTTGCAATCAGAAAATGGTTGGTGGAGATCGCCCATTCCCACACTCTCATGGCCTCTCGACAGAGCGCGTAAGACCTGGTTCCCCCTTGTTTGTTGATGTACCAGACAATCGACATGTTGTCCGTCTGGATCACAATCATCCCTACAGGAAGAAGGTCCTGAAGTGCTTGCAACGCTAACAGCATTGTCCTCATCTCTAGGACATTGATATGCAAAGAGGTCTCCATATAGTTCCACGTGCCTTGGACAGTCCTGCCGAAGAGTGCCCCCCCACCTGAGGCGAGAGACATCCGTGGTCACCGTGGCCAGGGGAGGGGCCATAGAGAAGGGGTGTCCCATGTGGAGATCCGGAGATTGCAGCCACCACACGCGAGCCCTCATGCAAGCCCTGCTGAGGGAAATGGGAGGACTCAGAGGGTAGTGAAGAAAAGACCACTGGACTTGGAGGGTCCACTGTAAGACCCTCATGTTGAGACGTGCCATAGGTAACAAGTTGATTGCCACTGCCATCAAGCCTAGAGCCTTCAGGACCAACTCTGCTGGAGGAGATGAAGATAGAAGGATGGCCCGCACATGAAACCTCAGGGTTCTAAGTCTCTCTGGGGTTAAGAAGGCTACAAGACTGATTGTGTTTAACCTGGCCCCGATGAAATCTATGACTCAGGTCGAGGTGAGAGCAGATTTGTCTATATTTATTGTGATCCCTAGCCAGGGAGCAAGGCGAAGAAAATGATCCCTGGCTGTACAGAGTAGATGCCTTGTCGAGGCAGTCAGGAGCCAGTCGTCCAGGTACGGAAAAACCTGTATTCCCTGGAGCCTCAGGTGGGCTGCTATCACTGCTAACACTTTGGTAAACACCCTGGGGGCTGAGCTGAGACCAAAGGGGAGAGCCCTGAATTGGTAATGACTGGCCCCTAGCTGGAAGCGGAGAAACCTCCTGGATCGTCTGTCCATTAGAATATGGTAGTACGCAACCTTGAGGTCTATCGAGCACATCCAATTGTTCTCCCATAATAGGGGGAGAATAGATTAAAGAGTGACCATCCAGAACTTTTCTTTGGTTACTGAAAGGTTCAAAAGGGAGAGATCGAGGATCGGCCTTAAGTACCCCGTCTTTTTTGGCACCAAAAAGAACCTGGAGTAAAAACCCGATCCAAGCTGGTCTGGGGGGACGTGTTGGATGGCTCTTTTTTCTAGGAGCTGCCGGATTTCCGCAGCTGCGACTTCCCTCTGATCGGGTGGGACATCGGGGAGGTGTTTGGGGAAGAAAAGAGGGCAAGAGAAGGGGATCTGGTAACCTCTGGATATGATGCGAAGCACTCAGCAGTCTGTCGTGATGGACTCCCAAGCTGCCAGGTGCCTTGAGAAATGCCCCCGAATGCATCCAGAGTGGAGCAGTCGGGCAACCCTTCAGGGCTGTTGAGTGGGCCGATCAGAGAAAGGTTCTCTGGACCCAAAGTTCTTCGGGCCCCCTCTGCCTCTAGGGTGGCGTCCTCCCTGTCCTCCTCTGCCGCGGAAGGACTGGGGGTCCGGAGCGGACTGGGATTGTTGCGACTTCTGGAACCACATCTTCTACTGTCCCTTTTGGTTCTTGGAGAAGGACCTCTGGGGAGCAGAGAAGTGGACTCTGACGGCAGACAACGTCTTCCCATCCTTTTCACTCTGGACCAAGGTGTCGCGAATGGTCTTCCCAAATAGGGCAGAACCATCAAAAGGGGCATTTGCGAAAGATGCCTTGAAGGGTTCCGCAAAATCACAATGCTGGAGCCAGGCCTGATGCCTCATGACGAGACCTGCTCCGCTGGCTCTAGCGGCTCCTTCAGTGGCATGGGATAGTAGCCGCATAGAGGTATTGGAAATGGACCTAAGAGTGGCCATACGGGTGGAGTACAACTGTTTGTCCTCCGCAGACATGGACTCCGGGGGGGATGCAGCGTATTCTTTAATAAGATCCCGCTGCAGCCGAATGATGTGTGCCATGTAGTTCAGTGACCTCGCTGAGAAGGACGCTGAACTAAACACCCGCTTCCCTAAGCGGTCCATCGCTCAGGACTCCTTGCCCGGGGGGTGGACCGAGGGGCTCTCGTGAGCTACTTCCCTCTTAGTGGCCGCCGCCATCAACATGGCATCTATGGGGGGATCCTTGTCCCAGTGGAGCCTGTCGGCAGGGGAACTGAGGATCCTGTCAGGGCGTTTTGGAACTGGCTCCACAGTGTCCGGCTCCTTCCACGCCCTGGTGTTAATCAGGTCCACCAGGGGGTCAGCCGGAGGGGACACCCAAGAGGTAGAAGGGCCTGCTTCAAATGCCTCCAGGAACACAGCTTCGTCCGAGGTTGGCTTTGGGGCAGACCACCCCCCTCTGATCCTAAGCATTTCCATGATGTCCCCAAAGGGGACATCCTCGGGGGGTGACCTTGGGGAGCCTTCCCCCTCCTCCAAATCCGTGTCTTCGGTTAAGGACTCAGGGGAGTCCAAGTGCCTCCTCTTGCACTTCCGCTTGTGGGGGATCTCCTCGGGGGGGGCTGTCCGAGGAGGCCTCACCAGCAACATCCTGTTCCAAGGGAACAACCTGGGACATTGAAGCAGGCTGTCTCTGGGGCCGGGTGATAAGTCAGACCCAACAGAGAAGGAGTGCGGGGTGGAGCTGTGGCAAGGACCAGGGGCCTGGAAGCAGTCGACAGAGCCCTCTCCACCACGTCGAACGCCGAGGGAGAGCCACTCTCTCTGGGATCTGAGAGCGGGCCCTCACTCGGATCCGACAGGCGGATCGGTGCCGGCGCCGAAGCAATCGGATCCGACACCCCAGTATGCTCCGACCTGGACGGCGCTGAAGGCATACTAAAAGCCTTGGATCCGAAGCTCAGCCCTCGGCTCCGAGAGCTCAGATCCGACAAAAATGGACCCGACAGGCTCGAGGGAAGAGTCGGCGCCGAAGTACCCGAGACTATCGGCACCGACCCACCCCCAGTTCCAAGGCTGCCCTGCTCCGAAGGCTCCGAACCTGGGAAGTGGGACAGAGAAGGAGCTATCGGGGCAAAGAAAGGGGTCAAGCTCCCCCCCCGGAGGGAGGGGGAGGCAGGAGCACTCCCATCTGCAGTTGGGCCTGGAGGAATCTTCGCATCATCCGGTCCAAGTCTGCGTCGGAAAGGCTACGTGTAGATCTTGAAGAGGCCACCAAGGCAGGACGGGGGTGCCATCTCGATGACCTAGAAGGAGATCAGGTCTCCTCCTCCTCAGGACCCGGAGAAAAACTAGGGGACCGGATCCGAGAAGGAGGAGACCGAGGCCTCGGCCCTCCACTTGTGGCGCTTCTCCCTCCTCTTGTCTTTCCTGGCCTCCCTCTCCTCCGGGCCTACAGCGGGAGGTTGAGTCCCGGCCGGGGTGAGAGAGGCAGGAGTGGCCGCCACCGCAGCTTTGGCGGCAGCCACTCCTGCCTCCGCCGCAGCTTCGGCGGCAGCGGTGGTGGCGGCAGAGGCAGGAGTGGCCGCCGCCGAAGCTGCAGAAATAGCCATGGTAGGACCGGAGGCCGAAGCTGAATCTGGGGGCAGGAGACCCACCAGGATCAGCTTGGATCTCTGGTCCTTAAGTGCCCTGGGGTTGAACGCCGCACAGATGGTACACCCAGAGGAAAGATGTTCAAACCCAAGGCACAGAACACACTGAGTGTGGCCATCAGCCGGTGAAAGCTTATTGCCAGCCACACTCAGTGCACTTCGAGAAGATAGGTTTTAGGGCCTCAGACATTTTTAAAACTAAAGAAACACACACGCTAGGCCCCAACACACACACACAGACCCTAATGAACCAGTGAGAGAGAGGGAGGGAAAATAAATATAAACTAAAGAAGATTTAAGCTAAGGGAAACAGGTAAGGGCCTAACACACAGTACTCGCACCAAAAGTATAGAAAAAAGTTAAAAAATTTTCAATTTTTTTTTTCTCACAGAAATACGCTAACGACAGAGCTCGAGAATCCAGCTGCTGACAACAAGCACGGCAAACTAGATCTGGGGTCAGTCAGGGTTGGCAGGGGTTTATGGGTAGAGGGAGGAGCTAGGAGCTCGCATCTAAGCTGTTGAAAACTGCCGGCTCGGATCCGAAGTCGGATCCGATACTCACAGGTTGCTGCACAAATGAAGTTAACTACTTCAGATATATATTTTTATCAACCAGAGAAGTTGTGGTTAAGTTGAGGGTTAACTGGGTATGGTGAACCTTTCAACAGAACAAAGTGGTTTAGGATTATGGGGAGGGTGGCCTTATGGTTAAGGTGTTTGTCTTACAAATACAAGGTGCAGGGTTTGAATCTCACAAGGGATAATTAGCTAGGCTTAAAATGGCTCACAAGGGCAGTTAGCTTAGTACTAATATATGAGCCTATGTGATTTGAAGGGATGTTTTAGAGCTACATATTTAAGGCTCATATCCATAAAAGCATAAAGTTATAACTCAAAGTTCAAAGGGATTATTATGGGGAAAATTCAAGAACTTAGGACAGAACAGCCATACAGAATATTATACTCATAAATTATCAGAAACTATTCTAAGAACTAAGCCAATTTAATAAAGGAGTAAATAAATTTTGCCGATAGGTATGACTGCCAGTAAGGGTACAGAGAATAGACAACAGGAGGCTGGAATTTACTGGAGAAAACTGGAAAAAGGAATCAAGGTATCAGGACCAAATAACTAGAGAGGGAAATATAACAGTATGGGATGAGACCAAGATGATATTTGGAGTGCAGGCTAGAGACTGCCTTCACTATCAGGGACTGATATCAGAGTATAGGAAAAGAGAAAGCGATAGGTGAATCCTAAGTGAAAGACCTGTTCTGGTAGAGATTTTGATTGAATCTAGAAGACAAAACTGTTGTTAAAAAGGGGAAAATTAGTGGGGCATATAAAATATTGCACAATAACTATAAGAATCAATCAGTGGAGGTTAGAAAAGATTGGAAAGAGAGAATGGATAAGCAAATTTCAAGGGAACAATGGGAGGACATATGAATGTCTCCCAAGTATGCAACAAAGTCTAGAAGATTTAGGATTTTTGATTGAAAGTGTTTGCATAGGTATTTTTATACCGCAACATATTCCAAATAATTTTCCTCAGGTATATGGAAAATGTTGAAGGTGTGGTGAGGAAGAAAGAGGTAACTGGGAACATATGTTTTTAGACTGTAATGAGTTGGCAGATTTTAAAAATTCCCTACAGAGTACTCCAAAATTTGTAAGCAAATGGGTGTAAGTAAGAAAATGATTCTTTTGAACTGGGGCACAGGATCTGAAATATCTAGGCTTAGTAAGGTCTTATTATATTTAATTCTGGAGGCCAAAAAAGCAGTTACTAGAAAAGAGAAATTAGAGTCTAAACCAATTGTATCTGAAGTACTAAATATTACAACAGAGATAAAAAAAATGGAAGTCGGATCTTTTGAAGGAGCAAATTACATAGAAATAAATGGAAATTGTGGAAACAATATATGCAGAATAATGTTCTGGAGCAGGAGGAGTAAGAATTAATGGAGGGCAGGAATTGAGCAATTTATGTAATGTTGGAATAATGATAGTTATAAAAAAGAACATATGTGATGTATAACGTATGTAACTGGAAACATGTTAATATGTTTGTTTTCTTTTATATTAATGTATGTTTGCATATGTCTTAAGTGATAATTTAATAAAGGTGTCTAAAAAAAAGGAGCATACTTGAATAAAGATCATTCCCAACCCAGAAAGTTGGACCTGGTTCTATCACTCCTTGGGACAGCATGTGATGAAGAACTGGTGGAAACAAAAGAGTCTGATTTGGAGGATGAGGAATGAACCTGGAAAGGAAGAATTTCCTCCCACTGTCATATGCAACCTTGATGAATGATATTCAGTACCCATTTGTCTGAAACTATCTGTTGCCAAACAGAAAAATGGAGATTCAGATTTTCTGGAAGAAAAGGGAGCCAGGGTGAGAGGAGCTCAAAAGGTCTCTTGAACAGTCATTCAGACTTGTTGGACTGTTTTTGGTTTTCAGAGGTTGAGCCTACTTTTTGGAACCCCCTTACCATTTCTTCTTAAACTTCTGTTTATCTGTATTTTGTTGAAACTGTTTAGTCTGCTTTTTGCCAAAACTAGAGAGGAGTTAGGTAATTCCTTAAAAATTTGAAAGAGGAGGGATGAAAAATCTTAAGCTATTTCCTGGATCAGCTTACCTCTTTCATCGCACTTTTTGATCACCTCTGTCGCAGAGAGGCCAAAAACTAAATCTCTATTCAAAAGGCAATTGCAAATCTCATTTTAAACATCATCTGTGAGGTTCTGAGAAAGCAGCCATGCAAACTTCTTCAAATCATTTCTAGTGGCATAGTCTTGAAGAATTATCAACAGAGTCATGTACACAATGTAAACAATAAGAAGTGACCTGTGCAATAGAAAAAACTAAATTATCTAAAGCTGATTTTTCCTCACAAAAAGAAACTGTCGATAAAACATTTCCTAATAATTTCACAGTTAGTCAGAACAAACTTTAATATATGAGCCTGATGGTTCAAAATCCTTAAAATAAAAGTTACAGAAGCATACACTTTTTCCCATACTTAGCAACCATGTTTCCATCCATATCAGAAGGAGTAAGACTGGAATTAACTAAGTGTTTAGTAGCAGTGAGAACTACTAAAGACTGAGAACTACTAAAACTATAGCTGCTGGGTCAGAGGTTTGGGAATAATGTATAAATAAATGAAGAGACTGAGGAACTTTATTCATCCTGTCTGCCTTTTTAGGGGCAGCTGGCTGAAGATTGGGAAAACTGTAGGCAGTAAAACACACATCCTTCTAAAGTAGCCAGAACAGGAGGAATCAGTGTAGATTCTGGAAATTCCTTCTGGAACAATTCATAGTATTTTCTGAGTGACTGCAAAACCTCAGTGTTCTCCTACATATAATAATGGCATATTCTAGCAATAGTCTTAGAGAAAGAGAATGCCAGCCCAGAGGGAGAATCAGAAAATGAGCTGTTCTCCAAGTCTGAATCAGAAATCTGAGGAGAAAACCCTGTATCTGTTACTTCATCTTTCTATTCAGATTCAGCATCTTGAATTTGTTTGGGAAAAGAGGTATCACTGTTTCTTTTACCAGAAACTAATTTAAAAGAATGATGAATAGCCTGAATGAAACCCTGTGCCAGAATGAGTAAACAACTCCTGCCTAAGGAAATTTGAGGAGGAGTAGACACAAATTTAGTTTTCTGTTTCTTTTTGACATGAAAATGAGGCCAACCATGTTATTAATGGCAGAAGCAGCTTCCACAGGGATGGGCATAGCATTCTGGCACAACAGGAAAACCTTCCCAATTTTGTCTCAGGTAACCAACAAGGCTGGCTCTTCCTTGCCCACTGACGGGACCTCAACAACTGCAGAAGATGTGACTAATTCACAGTCCACAGTGCCTGTAGGTGATGTAACAGTGGGATCTGGGGTAAAAGATGACCGTTCCAAAGTACAAGAAATGGCCACAGCAGAGTCACCCACCTGTGGTTGAGGCAAACTGCTAGCCTGCTGTAGTGTAAGGCTGTTTGCTTAACTTTTTCTTTTTGTAGCTGGAAGAAGACCCAACCATGGAATCAGAAGTTTGCTCCAAAATCAAGCCAAAAATGGTGCCTTTTTCCAATGGAAGTCAAGTAGCAAATGCTGTAAAAACCACAAGTCTTTAAAAGTTCCTATTTCACATAAAAGACAGTAAAAATCACTTTTAAAACACCTTGACAGCAGCCGAGAAAACTAAAATAAACACATTTTCGCCACATAAAAAATGTTTTTCAGTTACTTTACACAATTGTCAAACTGACAGGAAAAAACATTTCCCGGTTAAAAGTATGATGCAGTCTTGTGACAGTACATTAAAACACAAAACTACTAGCTTTAAAATAATTTTTCTGAAGAGGAAAATGATAAAAGACAAGCAATATGTAGAAAATGGAAGGTTTTTCCCCAGAGGGAACTTATCTGCCCAGCAAAGTAACAGCACCAAGCTGACCGTTGATCCTTGAAAGCCTTAGGAGAGTGTACACTTCTGCAACAGTAAAGCTCTGAAGGGCCTGGCACCCAAACTTGTCTTTTAGTCGGCTCACCTTGAGCTGCCTGACAGTTTGGGCATTTGGAAGCTGCCTGGCTGTTATATGCATTTCAGGTTATAACCCATATAGCTAAGGCTACTGCAGCAGTGACCAAAATGCTGAGCATTAGTTATTCCCATAACAAGTGTCCTGATTGTTCTTAAAATAATCTAAACTAGTGCTTGCTTTAAAATAATTTGATAGTCTATTCTCTCACTATACCTGTCATGCCTACATAATCTACATTCTGATACTTCTGTGTTACTTGTTGATAATCTCAAACATTGTAACCCAAAACCAAGTGGCGGATTCCACATGAAGAAAACCACAGTACAACCAAATATTGTGTGACCCAGACCAGCAGGAAAGCCAGAAATTAAAGGCAGTCAATAGTAGTTAGCAAAAATTTGTACAGCTTTAATTTAACAACTGAGAAAAAACAAAATAAATGAATAAAACCTACATAACACCCAGTAGTTAAGCACTTTCATCCTTTAAGCTGTAACAAGGTATTCTTTAGAACAGGAAGTAGATGGCTCAAGCTGTTTAAAAAAACCTCACCTCCTCAGTTCTAATTAAAACTTAAAGGACAGATACCTGATTAAAAAAGAAAACTAAAGCATACTGTATAACTTCATTGAAACACAAGGGAATCAAAATAGAGGCACAGTTATTTAAAAATTAATGAATTTGACTGATTGGTCAAGTTAGAAACAGTAAATTGTTAGGAATGTGATATTAAAGTGTTTTCAAAGCAGGTTAAATAAAGACAGTTGTGAATACCAATGTAAATCCAGAAAAATCCTATGGTCAATAGAGGTGCCTAAAACAACAATAATGAAAGTTAAAATTGAAAACAACAGCCATCAAAGTTTGTCAGCCCTCAGTTAAGGACTGGTAAAATAGAAATCTGGTCCTTGATTCCAGGGGGATGAGTGGCATCCAGCCTAATCTGTCAGTAATATTCACTGTATTTTAAACAAGTTTCCTATGCTTTACCCCTGGAGCTGGGTTCAACAATATCCAAGATGTCTAAAACAAATTTGTTAAGGACACACAGGACAGTGACTGCTTATATAGAGCATTTTTAGAATACTTAGATCGAGTTTTGCCTATACAAAAGGTAGGGCAGGACTCACAATTAGCCAGTAAACCACTCTGCTTGTATTACAATTTCCTTTACAGAAACAAATTTGACAGGCAGTCTAAATTCAAACTGAAAGGACAATGTGGGCATCTCTCACATTTGTGGGTCCCATGACTGAGAGCCTTGTATTTTTGGGTAGATATTTTTTTCTCAGGTATATTCTTCAGATTACTATGAACATAGGCTACTCTCCCAACTTGTTAAGAATGTCACCATTGGTTTTAAAAAATGTGCCAGTTGTTTTGAATGATGTTGGTAATCTCATGTGTGGCCCCTTCATGTTTCACCATTGGGGCCCTGTCCCAAGAGTCATGGCTACAACAAAATTGTCCTATATCCACAGTTGATTAGTAGTCAGGGTCAATACCCAATATTGGTCTAGACCTGAAAGGTCTCTCTTCCAGCATTTCTTTAATGATTTTGTCTATAAGAGGGGCTGGGTATCCTCTCTCAATGAGCATCTTCTTAAGTTTGTCAATTTTTATATTAAAATAATAATCAGAGATCATACGTGATAACCTGATCATCTGCCCTCAGACCAGCCCCACCTTTTGCTTATGCAAAGCAAATGCTATGATCTCCATGAGATGTTCATTTAAACTGTGTTCCAGAAGGAATATATACTATATGATATCCAGGAACCTGCAGCTAGGCAACATGTTTAAGGCTACATAATACACTTGTCCAAAGGGAGGAATGAGTGAAAATGAAAAGTATCCAAGTGACAAATTCTGCTGTGGTAAAGACAATCCAAGCATTCTTTCAAGATGGGACCAGAGAGGACTTTTCTCAAATAATAAATACCTCAGGATTCTGCACCCATGAGAAAGGCTAGGTCAGAAATGCTAAGATGCTACCAGATAGTCCCCTTGAGGCAGTCAACATACTTATTGAATTATCGTTTATGGCATAGGCAATCATACATTTATATAAATGAAAACAAACCATACTGACATATTTTCAGTTGTAAACATTATATATCACATTTAATCTTCTATACAATTATTATCAGTTGAACATTACATAGCTCATTCAATTCCTACCTTCCCTTAAACCTCATTCCCCCTCCAAAATATTATTCTGCATGCACTGTTCCCACAATTCCCATTTTTATCTATGCAATTTGCTCCTACCCATTTCTAAAGATCCCACTTCCAGTTATTTATCCTATTCACTACTTCTGTTATGGTTGGTTTAGACTTTGATTTTCATTTTCCAGTAATTGCTTTTTTGGCAGTCACCAGACTTAAACTTGGAGAGGCCTCACTATGTCTGGGCAATTCCGGTTCTGCATCACAGCTCAAAAAAAAATGTCCTTAGTTACACCAATTTGCTCACAAAGTATTTCTGACAGAGTAGTCTGCATGGAATTTTTAAAGTTTGCCTACTCATTAAACTCCCAAAAATATGTTCCCAGTTACATCCCCTCCAGCATTTGCAATCTACCTGTGGAAAATTCTTTGGAGTCTGTTTGAGGTATAACAATGCCTATGCAAACACTTCCAAGCAAAGATTCTAAATTTTATAGATTTTGTAGCATATTTGGAAGCCATACATATATTCCCCAGTTGTTTCTTTGTGAATTGCTCATTTAATCTCTCTTGCCAATCTTTTCTAATCTCCTCGGATTGATTCTTATAGAGATCATGCAATATTTTATGTGCCCTACTAATTATCCCTTTTTAACAGCAGCTACTGTTCTAGAGTCTACTAGAAAGTCTACCAATGCTGGTCTTTTACTTAGGATTCTCCCTATTCCTTTCCCTTAGCCTGTACTCTTTCATCAATCTTTGATAGGGAAGGCAACCTCTAGCCTGCAGTCCAAATAAATTCTTGGCCTCCTTCCATTCTATTACCTTTCCCTCTCTAATTATTTGCTCACAATAACTTGGTTCCTTTGCCAGTTTTCTCCAGTAAATTCGAGCCCCCTCTTACCTATTCTCTGTACCCCCAATTGCAGTCATCCCTATCAGCAGAATCTCCTTTCTCCATTCTCATGTTTGCTTAATTCTTAGAATACTTTCTGCTACTTTATGAAAACACTTTACTGTATGGTTATTGTTATTCTCCTTAGGGATCTGCATCCAAAATCCCAGTCCCTCCTTATTTCTTTTTTTTTTTCTTAAATAACTTTTTATTGATGTATCAAAAGGACAATGAAACAATATGGCATGACAATACAATCAAGAAAAAACAAAGTTAAGTACAAAGTGAAAAAGGTACTTCATGAATATATACATTTATACTGCAGTCCTCATATAACATAGGCTGTAAAATAGGGGGAGAAACAAACAAAGGGAACTATATACAAGATTATCAAATATATATCTATATATATATATATATATAAAAGAAAATATTACATAAAGGTTATATATAAGGTGCTACTGTGATTTCTATAGAAAGGAACCAAGTAATTCTGTAATAAAAATGTAGTCTTACAAGGAAGTAGATCAGAATATCCAAGTTAAAAAACTAGAGCATCTTGAATAATAGATTATACAATTTCTAGTCGCCCTGAAAAATATCAAAAATTATTTTCCAGATTATTTGGTATTATACTCACTTATTAGGGTTATTAATAACATTTTTTTGTGAAGATATGTATTTTATCACTAAATTCTTGAGGTCGCCCCAAGAAAGTTTAGTGTGATCTAACTATTTCCTGGTTATATAGAGTGATGAGTACATGAAGCTTAAAATTAGATAACCCAAGGTCAGTAACATGCAGGATTGCTAGTTCCCATGATAGGGTCAATTTTTGATAACCCATCTTTTCTAGTCTAACTTTAAGGAAACACCAAAGTTTATGTGTGTGGCTACAGGACCAGAGAATGTGTAGCAAGTCCGCTTGAGGAAAGGAGCAGCAAGGATATGACGGGGATGTATTGGAATTGAATTTATTTAAAATACATGGTGTAAAATAAGTATTATTATTTATCATTAATTGTGTATAAATCAACTTCTTAAAAGGAGAAAACTTAAGGGTTGATTCTATTGCTTTGAGTTTGATCTTTATTGAGATTACTATTCTGTTGATCCCAGTACCTGGAAAAAAGTACTACATTCTGATGCTTAGAGGCCATCAATAGTGTAAGTGTTAGATATCATGTGTTTTCTTTTAGATAGGCTTTCTATAATTTCCATAGCAGCAGAAACATTATTTCCAATATTGGGTTCATCTAACACTACCGTTGTTAGGAGTTCCCTGATTTGACAAAGAATGATAGTGTACTTCTGACCAAGTTTTAGCTCATCCTTAAGTTCACTTAGAGATTTCTCCTTATGTCTGCATATATCCCAGACAGTGTAATCTCGTATTAAGGGGTAATCAAGTAAACTAATCATTTTGTTGTTTAACCTAATATTAGGGTTCATATGGTTGGTGCTGTGGTAACGTTGTCGCCTCACAGCAAGACGCTGTCCCATCTCAGCTAGAGCGTCTTCTGTGTGGAGGCATGCATGAATGGGCGTGCCTTTGTTGAAGGTTGTGCGTCAGGGCTGGTAACTCGGCACGCAAAAATCCACTACCAAACATTAGCAGACCGGAGTTCTGCTGTGGCGACCCCTAACCGGGATAAGCCGAAAGACACAACAACAACATGAATTGGTTGTAATAAGTGAAGGGTATTCTCTAACTCCATAAACTTTATTAAATTTTGGAAGTCCTTAACCCTTTGCTTCATGATACTATTACTGGGAAAAGCATTCAAGCTTTTAGGTGTTAGGAAAGGTAAGGCTATAGTGTTAAAATTGTTACTGATTACATGACTATGCCAGAGTTTGGTCCAATGAGGGTACCATACTTTATCCACTTGAGTGAACGTTGAGATTCATATAACCCTGCTTGCACATATTATCAAGTAATAAAGACGAAAGTCAGGCAAGCTCAGACCACCTTTTAGTTTAGGGTAGCATAGCTTCTCATAGCTTATTCTAGTCGCTTTTGGGAACCATATGAACTTAGCCAGCTCTTTATTAATCTTTTGAAAGAAAATATTAGAGATAATTAGATTTAAAGTATTGAATTGATATAGCTCTACTTAGGTAGAACATTCATCCATATAATTGCAGTTTTGGATAGGGGCTAAATTAAGTTGTTGCCATCTGTGCAAGTCATGTAAGAAACCCGTCCATACTTTCATGAGATTATTCTGGTACATAGACTGAGAAGTATGGTCAAAATGTATACCCAGATACTTAAGGGAGTAGTTAATTTTGAAAGGGGATTCTGCAAACAAATATTCTTTATGACCTGATGGGTTTATGGGGAAAATCAGTGATTTCTTTGGATTTATTAAATAGTTCGAAACTTTAGAAAAGGAGTCTATTGTATCGGATAATCTCCTGATGTCTGAGATGGGGCGTTCAAAATAGATATTTAAATCATCTCCGTAAGCCCGTAAGCTTGTCTTGACATTTAAAGTTTTGGGGATGGAATGAAATGTAATTTGGGATATTGAGAGAAGTAGAGGTAGAGGTTAAAAAGATATGGCGACAGGGCACAATCCTGTCTAGTTCCAGTCAGTATTTGGATGGGCTTAGATAAGGTCTTATTAATATAAAGATAGGTATAAGTTTTACTGTACAGGTTTTCAATAATGTTGATAAGACTTTTAGGGATACTGAAATAAGACATGGTAGTGAATAAAAATTTCCAGTTTACTCTATCAAAAGCTTTGCAGGCATCAAGTATTAGCCCATATTTAGGGCTACAGTTTTTCCTGTTAAGATGCACCATAGCATCTAATGTTAGGGTATTGTCCCAAGTCTGTCTATTAGTCATGAAACCTGTTTGCTCCGGAGAGATTATATGAGGTATGGCTTTTTTCGTTCTTTTGGCTTAAATTGATGAGAGGATTTTAATATCTACATTTAATAGGGATATGTATCTGTAGTTATGTGGGTTAGACTTATCTAAGGGGTTTTTAAGTATAACAATTGTTTTGTAATTATTAAGATGATAGTCAGATATACCATAAGTTTTGATGTGGTTGTATACTTTCAGTAATATGGGTGACATGGGAACTATAAAAGTTTTATAAAATTCCGAGGTGTATCCATCCAGGCCAGGTGCTTTCCCTTTCTTTAGTCTTCTTATGGCATCAGTCACTTCTTGTAAAGCAAGGGGAGCATCTAGGAATTCAGCACATTGTTTATTTAATTTAGGGAGTGTTATTTTATCAAGGAAATCTGCTATGTCATCAGAGGACGATTGTTGGTTATTCATGCTATATAGTTCAGAGTAGATCAGGTGAAATAGCTCAACTATTTGGGTATTAGTTTTAAATACCTTATACTGATAATGAAGAAGCGAAATTCTCCTGTTTGTAATAATACTTGCTAAGGCTTTGGATGGAAATTGTGCCCATTCTGAATATTTGGCTATACATTTCAGTTCGTATATAGAATAATTTTGTTGATGCAATTCATGTAATTGTCTTTGAGTATTATTAATTAGGTTTTCAGTATTAGGATCGGGTTTATCTTGGTACTTCTTTTCTAGGTCTATTAAGTCCACCACTAACTTATTCTCTTTCTAGTGCAATTTTTTTGAGATAGGAAGCTTTCTGAATAAGGATTCACATAATCTGTGTTTTACAAGCTGTCCGTTGATTGTTGTATAGAATATTTATGTCTTCCATGCTATTATTTAGCTATGCTAAAATGCTAGACACTTCCCGAATAATCTCTGAATTATATAATAGGTTATTATTCAAAGACCAGTTAGAATTTTTGACCCTTTTAACCAAGTTATTGGGTGAAAGGAGCTTTAAAGTAATTCTAGAATGATCCGAGAAGCGTCTCGGTTCCGCATGATATTTAATATCTCCTTCCACCAGTGACTCTGAAATAAGGAAGAAGTCTATTCTAGACCAGGTATTGTGGCATTTAGAGAAATAAGTGTATATACCTTTCCTCTCCTGCCCTTTACCAAACAAAATAGGATCAATCAGGCATAAGTCAGTCATTAGTTCACCTAAGGCAGTTGATGCTTGCATATTCTGGGATAAGGAGTTGCTAGTGCGATCTATTCCCCAGAACAATTATCATGTTCCAGTCTCCACCCAATATAAGTTCACGGTCAGGAAAGTTTCGTAAAATGTGGATTTCTAAAATAAAATCCTGTTGTCTCTGACAGGGACCATAGACATTGAGTAAAAGAGTTTGTTTCTTATTAATAGGGTTAGTAGTTATAAAATAACACCATCTGCCCTTCTCATCTGAACATTGGTTTAGGACTGTTGTCTGAAGCGATTTTTTTAAATAATAATAGCTACACCTTTTGCCCTTGAGTTGTCCCCGGCTGCAGTTAATTCTTTAATCCATTTTTTATTTAAAATTCCCTTCCAGTCCTCACTCATCATGTGTGTCTCCTGTAAAAAACATATGTGTGCATCAGATTTAAAAATTAGATGCATCAATAAATTTCTCTTGTCTTTATCCTGCAAACCCCTCACATTCCAGGAGTCTATGATCCACATTCCCAAAATTTGATTAATGAAGCAAATGTTATTGTTAAGGAAATGTGGTATTTGCAAATTACAAGGTTCCGAAAGAAAGGAAAAAACATAATAACTATAAGGACGGAAAATAGAAGTACATAAAGTAGCACATTCACAGTAGGCCTATAACACTCTTCCAACAGCAACCATGTGCCTACCCACTTACCCCAACTAAAATAAAGAGTGTGATAAGATACAGCTGCACATATACATATACTGAGATGATCATCATATTGAAAAGGTTGCGTAACCTAAGAATAAAATTATCACCAGTATTTTAAACCTTTTGAGCAATCTAAAACATATAAACAATAGCACTATGATTCCAAGTCATCATCCTTACCCTTCTACCAATATTCCTATCCTCTCCTATAAGAAAGGTTCAAAAAGGTATGGTACTAGAAAAAACATCATATTGAATTACTAAATACAGTAATTTCAGTGAGATGCTAGTTAGTGGTAATACAGTGACTGCAGAAAAGAAAAGAACTTTAGCAGGAGACATATTTACAATTGTGTTTCTAAAAAGTATAAACAAGATATAATATAAACAGATAACTTGCTGTATTAGCATATATGGCATAAAAAAAGAAGTTATGTACTCACCATAACGTTCCATGTTTGTAGTCCATCTCGACCTTCATTCTTACACATGGGTTTACAGCCGATCCTCAGCTCCGACTCTGCCGATTACAAAGCTCAAAGTCTCTTAGTTGGCTCGTGGCAAGGTAGGTATCCCATAGTGCACTAGTAAGAATCCCCAGATCTTGTTTGCTGCTGACTATAAAAGTGATAGAAAGGTTATCCACAAGGAGCAACAAAGATTAAAGGTCTCTACCCTACCAAAGGCAATACTATCTTGTCTCCAGATCCCCCAAGGATGTATGGATGGGGGTAGGTGGGTGGGTTCGTAAGAATGAAGGGTGAGATGGACTACAAACATGGAATGTTATGGTGAGTACATAACTTCTTTATGTTGTGTAGTCCTATCTTGCCTTCATTGTTACATATGGGACAGCGTGCCTAGCACCATTTTCTTGGGTGGCTCAGGGGAATATACTCCTAAGAACCATGGAACCAAAGGAGGCTCTACCCCTTGAGGTCAAATCCAATTTGTAATGAGTAATAAAGGTATGAGGAGTAGCCCAAGTTGCTGCTGCACAAATACTGTCAACTGGAACTCTGGCTTGAAAGGCAGCAGATGTGGATAGGGATCTTGTGGAATGAGCCTTAATTTTAAACGGAAAGTTCTTTCCATTGGAAGAGTAGATAAAAGATATACAGTTGGAAATCCAGCAAGACAGAGTTACTTTAGAGACTGGCAAACCTATCCTAGTTTCAGAAAAGGATACGAACAATTGGTCTGATTTTCTAAATTCCTTAGTTCTATGTAGGTAGAACCGTAACTGTCAGTGAACATCAAGTTGATGAAAAAAGAAGTTATATACTTACCATAACATCAATGTTTGTAGTCCATCTTGCCCTTCATTCTTACACTTGGGATCGGAGCCGAACCTCGGCTCCGACTCGGCCATTCTCTAGCTCAAAAACATCTGGTTGGCTCATGGCTAGGAGGTATCCCATAATGCACTGCTAATGTAACCCAGATCTTGTTTGCTGCAAGGAGAAAAATACAGAGGCAAAGAACAAACCATGTAGAAAGGACCCAATATAACAATAAGGCAGTAGTCACTCTACCCCTAGGTCTTCAGGAGGGGCCAGGAGGGAGGGATGGACTACAAACATTCAACGCTATGGTAAGTACATAACTTCTTTATGTTCTGTAGTCCTATCTCACCTTCATTCTTACACTTGGGACAACATCCCCAGCACCTTCATCTTGGGTGGCTCACTGGAAAATGCTCCTTAGTACTGTGGAGCCAAAGGAAGACCTGTTCCTGGAAACCATATCCAATTTGTAGTGGGTAATGAATGTATGAGGTGAAGCCCATGTTGCTGCTGCACAGATGTTATCTATAGGAATTCTTGCTTGAAAGGCTATCTAGGTAGACACAGACCTGGTAGAATGAGCTTTCACCTTGAAGGGAAGATCTTTGCCACTGGCTGTATAGACAAAGGAAATGCAGCTGGAAATCCAGTGAGATGGTGTGGTTTTAGAAACTGGAAGGCCCTTCCTTGTATCTGAAAAGGAAACAAACAATTGATCCGACCTTCTGAAATTCTTAGTTCTATCAAGATAAAAACGCAATTGTCTATGCACATCAAGTTGGTGAAATCTGTACTCTGCCATGTTAGAAAAATTAGGGAAGAAAACAGGTAATTCAAGGACTGATTAATATTGGCCTGAGAAGAAACCTTAGGAACAAAGGAAGGGTTTGTCTGTAAGGAGACTCTATCTCTGTGAAACACCAAATAAGGGGGCTTAATGTAAAGAGCTTGCAGTTCAGAGACCCTCCTCGCAGATGTAATAGCCACTAAAACTATAGTTTTCCATAAGATCTTAAGGTCACAAATTGCTGAAGGTTCAAAAGGGTTTGAACTAAGTCTATGGAGTACAAAATTCAAATCTCATGGTGCCACCGGATCCATGACTGGAGGTCTTAACAAGGTGGCCCCTTTAAGGAAAGCTCTACACAGTCTATGAGCCATAAGGTTAGGGTCATTAGCCAAATGAAAAGTAGAAATAGCTGCCAGTTGAACTTTAATAGTGGCAGCTGCTGAGCCTTGATGGAACAACTGAGACAGGAACTCTAAAATGGCAGAAATGGGAGCTGTGTAAGGATCGAGGTTTCTCTCACGGGCCCAAAAGGAGAATCTTTTTCCATTTACTGGTATAAGTCTTTCTGGTAGAAGGTTTGTGAGAAGATGTCAGAATATGTATAACCACAGGGGAAAAGTCATGAAGCCTGACTAGGGATGGAATTGGAGCAGCCAAGCTGTCAAATTGAGGGTATGGAGAGAGGGATGGAACACCCCTGATGTGTGTCAGCAAATCTGGCACTGGGTCCAGAGCCCACGGTTCATCCATTAGATGAGGTCTGAGGAAGGGGAACCAAATCTGTTGAGGCCAGTAAGGAGCAATTAGGATTATTTTGCTTCCCAAGGAAATTGCTTTCTGAATTACCTTCGATATCAGGGGGAAAGGAGGGAAAGCATAGAGAAGTCCTGAGGGCCAATCGTGAACGATTGATCTCTAGGTGTCTCCCCCTCCGGGGGAATTAGGGTGATGTAGCTCCTGCATTTGGCATTTAGGGGGGTGGCAAATAGATCACAGCAAGGCTGACCCCATTTGTGAAAAATTTGTTTCGTAATGTATGTGTTCAGAGACCACTTATGAGGCATCAGAATAGCCCTGCTGAGCCTGTCGGCTATCACGTTGGATTTCCCCGGGATGTGCATTGCGACCAGAAAGCATTGGGAAGACACTGCCCACTCCCACACTCGTAGGGCTTCTCTGCAGAGGGGATAAGATTTGGTCCCTCCTTGTTTGTTTATGTACCACACTACTGACATATTGTCCAAATGGATCACAATCATCCCTAGAGGGAGAAAGCTGTGAAGTGCTTGCAACGCCAGAAGTACTGCTCTCATCTCCAAGACATTGATATGCAAATGAGCCTTGTGTTCCTGCCACATGCTTTGGACTGTTCTCCCTAGATAATGCCCCCCCCCCCATCTGGGAGGCATCCGTGGTCACGGTGGCAACAGGGGGGGTGGAATAAATGGTCTGCTTGTGTTTAGATGGCTGGACTGGGTCCACCAGTGGAGATTCTGTTTTCACAATTCTGTTATCAGGATGGGGTGAGAAAGAGATAGATGCTGCAGTGACCATTGAGCAAAAAGTAACTACTGTAGAACCATCATGTGTAGTCTGGCTAATAGGACTAATGTTATTGTAGAGGCCATTGTCCCTAACAACTTGAGCACCATCTTTGCTTTTCTTAAAGGAAGTAAGCTCAAAATTTGTACCCTGAGGTTCTGAATTCTTTCTATGGGAAGGTAAGCCCTCATTGAGACGGTGTTTATTTCAACGCCAATAAAATTCACATGCTGAGAGGGCAATAATGCAGATTTTTGCCAGTTTACTGTAATCCCTAACTGCAAGCAAGTTGAAATGGTAGTGTCCCTGGCCTGTAACAGTAGATGCCTGGTGGTGGCAGTCAGGAGCCAGTGTCCAGGTATGGAAACACTTGAAATCCCCAACGTCTCAAGTGAGCCGTTACCACTGCCATGCATTTGGTGAACACCCTGGGGGCTGTGGTGAGACCAAAGGGCAATGTGCGAAACTGGTAATGACTGTCCCCCAGCCAGAAGCATAAGTGACTCCTTGATGCCCTGTCCATTTTGATATGGTAGTATGCATCTTGGAGGTCTATGGAGCACATCCAAACATCTTTCCCTAACAATGGGAATATCGACTGTAATGTGACCATTTGAAACTTAGACTTCTGTACAGATTCGTTCAATTTGCTGAGATCCAAGATGGGTCTCAAGTCCCCTGTTCTTTTTGGCACCAAAATGAATCTGGAGTAAGTCCCTAATCCTACTTGGTCTACGGGGATGGGTTGGATGACTGTCTTTATGAGCAACTTTTGGATTTCTAGAGTTGCTGAATTCCTGTGATTGGGTGGAACATCTGGGATTCGTCTAATCAGAGGAGGTGGAGAAAGGAAGGGAATATGGTAACCTTTGGTAATTATCCTTAATACCAACTTGTCTTGGGTGATATCATGCCAAGCTTCTGGGTATAAGGATATATGACCCCCGACTGGCTCCAGAGATGCGCAGTCGGGCCTCCTTTCAGGAGCACTGATAGGGACGACCACAAAAGGAATCGCGGTCTCCCTGGTTCTGTGGGCTCCCCTGCCTCTAGGGCAGCATCTGCCATTATTTCCTTCTCCTCTGCCTCTGGAGAAGGAATCACCTTGTGCATCCTGAAAAAACCTCAGCGACTTCTTGAACCACATTTTATCACCCTTCTGCCCTTTGGGATAAGGTCTAGAAGGAATGGAAAAATGGACTCCCATGGCAGACAAGGTTTTTCCTTCCTGTTCGCACCTGGTGAGTGTGTCCTTTACCTTGGTTCCAAACAATGAGGATCCATTAAAGGGAGCATTGGTAAATGTAGACTTAAAGGCCTCTGCAAAGTTACACAAGCTCATCCAGGAGTTCTTCTAAGAGAAACTTCTGAACCCGCTGCCCTACTCACTCCATCAGCTGCGTAAGATATCAGCCTCATGGCGGAGTTTACAATAGACTTTAAGGTAGACATCTGTGCATTAACCTTTTCAGATACTGCTGCATATACATTACCTTTCAGAGTCTCTACCAGTTCTTTTAGGAGATCTCTCTGGAGCCTTTGAAATGAGACAGGTAGTTCAGCGATCTAAGTGTAAAAGCTGCTGAAGAAAAGACACAATTCCCATACCTATCCATCATTTGAGACTCCTTGTTCAGTGTTTGGACAGTGGAGGAAGTTTCAGCAAGTTCCTTTTTGGTGGCTGCTGCCACTACCATGGTATCTACTGGAACGCCCTTAGTAAGAAAGTCTTTGTCTTGGGGTGCTGACAAAATTTTATTTGGTCTTCTAGGAACTAGTTCCACAGAATCAGGAGATTCCCACACCTTTCGACTCACTAGATCCAGTAGCTCGTCAAAAGGTGGAGACATTCAAGAGGTGGAGGGTTGAGACCCAAAAGCCTTCAGGTACACTGACTCTTCATCAGAAGGGGATGTGGTGGGCCAGCTGCCTCTCTGTTTCAGGATCTCAAGGATATCTGCAAATGAGATATCATCAGAGGACAACTTGGGGGACCCTTCTGACTCCTCAAGGTCAGTGTCTGATGTAATGGACTCATCAGGGGAGTCAACATGTTTCCTCTTACAAGTTTTCTTCAGAGGTGGCTCCTCAAAAGGGTATTCTGGGGAAACCTTGGAAGACTGGGGACCACTCATGAAGGTTTCCTGAGGCTGTGAGTCTCTGCTGTGTTGGGAAAGAGAGGGAGCTGAGACTGAATTTGGCACTTTAGGGGGAAGAGTGTCTGTACATCTGGTTGAAACTGAAGACTTGGACAGCACACTTCTCATCTCCTCGAAGGCCGATCCTCCTGGTTCCAAGGATGCCCCCAGCTCTGAAGATGCAGAGGCAGTTCTAGCTCCAAGGCAGATGTGGGGTCCAAATTCAGCTGAGCCGATGCACCGAGAGGTAGGCTCAGAACCGAAGAAGTTCAGTTCCAAGCATCCCCCTCGGGCCCAACCGGAGAACTGAGGACCCTAGACTCTACGGACGGCACCGAATGGGTTGGAGCAGATATCGGAACCAAGAGACCAACTGAGGTAACTGGAACCAACCTTTCCACAACCAGAGAAACTGACATCTCTGGCTCCGAAGTGCCAGAGTGGCTCGGAGGAGGAACATCGACAGGGTGTACGGGCACATTAGGTTCCGGAGCCGACTGAGACGGAGCCAAAAGTAAATTTGCCAGCACCGAAGTCTGAAGCAGTCTGAACACCACTCTCTCAACATCCTTTTCAGAAAAGCTCCTAGAGGACCTGGAGGATAGAGTGGGGGACCTAGATTGCTGAAAGATAGGCGACTTAAGAGTTGGGGATACCGGTTGGAGTTCAGCCGACTGGCTCCGAGACACAGGCTCAGTTATCGGCTCTGAAACTCCTGGAGCTGAAACTGATGGATCCACAATAGAAATCTCAGTCAGCCCCGAGACCAGTGGAGCCGGTGAGGATGTAGTCATTTTGGCAATTTTGTCTGGCAGCTCCGATGACACAGAATGAGTGGGAGACTGCCTTTTTGTAGATTTGGTTTTGTCTTTCTTAGAGGATGGAGATTTAGAGCTGGAGGATGAAGAAGTCAACTCCTCCTCAAAAGAATGCTTCAATAGTCCTTTCAAAATAAGTTTGTTCTTTCTCTCTTGAAGAACACGGGGACTAAATGCATAGCAGAACAGGCAAGACTCTTGGAGGTGAATAGCACCCAAACAGTACACACACAGATTGTGCCCATCCATTAAGGACATTTTCTGGGCACATTTTGTACATTTTTTGAAGCCCAAAGGCTTGTGATTCTTAGTATCCTTAGACATGGTGCAATAAACAACTAAAGATAACAATGCATGAGAACTATCTCCAAACAGTTAGTCAGGCAACAGCAAAGACAAACAGGCAGACAGAGGACTAGGTCCTCTAACTTAAATGGGCCTAGCCCTAAGAGGTAAAGAAGGAAATAACCTGAGGGCTAGGTCCTCTAACTTAAACGGGCCTAGCCCTGGGAGAAAGACAAACAACAGAACCGAGGACTAGGTCCTCTAACTTAAACGGGCCTAGCCCTAGATGAAAGTGAAAAAGGAACAAGAACAATTAGTACAGCAAGTGAAAGCGATGCAGGGATACAAGAAGGCCAGTGGAAGAATGGCCAATCAAAGCACAAACAGTACACACAGTAAACAATGCAGCAAATTGTCTAAGACAGACACAGAAAGTGATAACACACTAAACTATAGAATATAATTATATTTAGTCAGCAAATAACTAGACAAAATGTATTGAAAGTTTTCACTTAGCCACAGCCAAGAAGAAGCACATCTGAGCTCAATGAGTGGTAAACGACATCTGGGTTACATTAGTGGTACATTATGTGATACCTCCTAGCCACGAGCCAGCCAGAAGTTTTTGAGCTAGAGAATGGCCGAGTAGGAGACGAGGTTCGGCTCAGATCCCAAGTGTAAGAATGAAGGCGAGATAGAACTACAGAACATTTTATATCTTGCACTGTTTGAATGATTTTGAAAAAATACAGGCAGTTCGATAGTTTGGTTCAAATTAGACTGAGAGCAAACTTTGGGGATGAAGGAAGGGTTTGTATGAAGAGAAACTGTCTCTGAAAAATCAAGTAAGGAGGTTTGACTGACAGTGCTTGCAACACTGACACCCTTCTAGTGGATGCAATAGCTACTAGGAAAATGGTCTTCCAAGACAGAAACTTCAGTTGACACAAATGTGCAGGTTCAAAAGGCAGGAAAGTAAGTTTGGACAGAACAAAATTTAGATCCCAAGGAGATACAGGTTCCTGTAAGGGAGGTCTCAGTAAGGTAGTACCTTTAAGGAAAGTTTTACACAATCTTTGAGCCATCAGATTAGGCTTATGTTGTCCGAAATGAAAATTGGATATCACTGCCAGTTGAACTTTAATTGTAGCAGCAGCTGATCCCTGATGGAAAAGTTTGGTTAGGAAGTCTAACACCAAGGGGATGGATGCTGTGTAATGATCTACATTTTTCTCTTTTACCCAGATAGAAAATCTTCTCCATTTGCTAGCGTATAAATTCCTCGTGGAAGGTTTGTGGGAAGACGTGAGGATATGGGTCACTGCAGGTGAAAAATCATGAAGCCTGACTAAGGATGGAAGTGGAGCAGCCCCACTGTCAAGTTGAGGGTGCGGAGGCAGGGGTGAAGGCAACCTGACATGTGTGTGAAGAGGTCTGGAACTGGGTCCAGAGTCCATGGATCGTCTAGGAGACGAGGCCCGAGAAAGGGAACCAAATCTGACGAGGCCAGTAAGGAGTGATCAGAATCATTTTGCTTCCCAAGGACTTTGCTTTCTGGATCACTTTCAATATGAGCGGAAAGGGGGTAAATGCATAAAAAAGTCCCAGGGGCCAATTGTGAACAAGTGCGTCTCTTGGTGACTCCCTGGAGGGGGGATAAGGAAGAAGTAGCTGCTGCATTTGCCATTGATTGGGCTGTCAAACAGATGGTAGCAAGGTTGTCCCCATTTGCGGAAAATCTGTTCCGCTACTTCCTGATTCAGAGACCACTCATGTGGCATCAAGATTGCACTGCTGAGTTTGTCGGCTATCACATTGGTTGTCCCCGGGATATGCGTTGCTACTAGAAAGCGCTGGGAAGATATCGCCCACTGCCAAACATGAAAAGCCTCTCGACAAAGGGGGTAAGATCTGGTTCCTCCTTGCTTGTTTAGATACCATACCACTAACATATTGTCCGATTGGATTGCTATTTGTCCCTAAAGGAAGAAAGTCGTGAAGTGCTTGCAATGCTAGTAGCACTGCTCTCATCTCTGGGACATTGATATGCAAGTGAGCCTCATGACCTTGCCATGTGCCTTGGACAGTCCTGCCTAGAAAATGCCCCCTCACTCTATCTGGGAGGCATCCGTGGTCACAGAAGCAAGGAAGGGTGTTCCTGTCATCAGTTGATTGGGCTGAATCCACCAACAAATGTACTTTTTGCAAGATTCCATTATGAGACTATGATGAGACAGAGGCAGTTGTTGAAGAGACCACTGGGAAAAAAGTAGCCATTGAAGAATTTGCATATGCAATCTGGCTAGTGGAACTAGAGTTATGGTAGAAGTTATGGTCCCTAAAGGTTTCAGCACTGTCTTGGACTTGATTTTTTGTTGAGGAAGTAAGCTGTATATCTGTTGTCTGAGGTTTTGAATTCTGTCTGCAGGAAGATGAGCCATCATGGCGACTCTGTCTATTTCTGCGCCTATAAAAGTCAGAAATTGAGAGGGCGACAAGGCAGACTTTGCCCAATTTATTGTAATTCCTAGCTGGGTACAGAGCTGGATGGTCGATTCCCTGGCTTGTAGGAGTAGGTGCCTGATGGTGGCAGTCAGGAGCCGGTCATCCAGGTATGGAAAGACTTGGAATCCACAATGTCTCAAGTGAGCTGTCACTACTGCCATGCATTTGGTGAACACCCTGGGGGCTATGGTGAGACCAAAGGGCAGAGCACGAAATTGGTAATGACTGGATCCCAGCCGGAAGCGTAGATGACTCCTCGATGCTCTGTCCATTTTGATGTGGTAGTATGCATCTTGTAGGTCTATGGAGGACATCCAATTTTCTTTCCGTAATAGAGGGACTATAGACTGCAGGGTTACCATTCGGAACTTGGACTTCTTCACTGATTTATTTAGTTTGCTGAGGTCCAAAATGGGCCTCCAGTCCCCTGTTCATGGTGGCACCAAAAAGAATCTGGAGTAAGTTCCGAATCCTATCTGGTCTGTGGGGACAGTTTGGATGACTCTCTTTGAAAGCAACTTTTGAACTTCTATGTCTATGGTTGCTGGATCCCTGTGATTGGGTGGAACATCTGAAATCTTCTTGGGGGTGTGGGGTGGAAGAAAGAAGGGTATGGAGCATCCTCTGGTGATTATTCTTTGTACCCACTTGTTTTGGGTGATGTTGAGCCAGGCTTCTGGATACAAAGATAAGCGACCCCCGACTGGCTCCAGAGAAGCGCAGCCAGGCCCCACATCAGGAGCGCTGATAGGGATGGCCACAAAAGGAATCGCGGCCACCCTGGTTTTGTGGAACCACCTGCCTCTAGGGTGAAGTCTACTATTTGCTCCTCCTCCCCTGCCTCTGAAGGAGGAATCACCCTGTGCATCCGGGAAAAATCTCTGTGATTTCTTGAACCACATTTTTACACCTCTCTGACCCTTGGGGTATGGTCTAGAAGGGACGGTAAAACGTACTCCCACGGCAGAGAGAGTTTTTCCTTCCTGTTAACACCTGGTGAGTGTATCTTTTCACCCCTGGTGAATGTATCTTTTACCTTTGGTCCAAAGAGGAACCATCAAAGGGGGCGTTGGTAAAAGTAGATTTGAAGGGTTCTGCAAAATTGCATAAGGGCATCCAGGAGTGTCACCAAAGGGAAACCCCTGAACCCACTGCCCTACTCGCTCCATCTGCTGCATAGGAGATCAGCCTCATGGAGGAGTTAACAATGGAGTTTAAGGTCGAAAACCAAGCAGTAACTTTCTCAAGGACTCCGTCACTTGATGTACCTTGGAGAGTATCTCCTAGCTCCTTTAGGAGATCTCTTTGAAGCCTAGTAAAATGTGTGAGGTAATTCAGCGATCTGAAAGTAAAAGCCACTGAAGAGAAGATACGCTTCCCGCATCTATCCATCATTTGAGACACCTTGTTCAGTGGATGGACAGATGTAGAAGTCTCTGCTAGTTCCTTCTTTGTGGCTGCTGCCACCACCATGGCATCTACAGGCACACCTTTGGTCAAGAACTCTTTCTCTTTGGGGGCTGAGAGAAATTTTTTGGGTCTTCCGGGGACTGGTCCTGCAGCATCATGAGCTTCCCACATCTTTTGACTAACTAGGTCCAGGAGCTCATCAAAAGGTGGAGACACCCAAGAGGCTGAAGGTTGAGACCCAAAAGCCTTTGGGTACAATGACTCCTCATCAGAAGGGGTGAGAGTGGGCCAGCCATCTCTCTGCTTTAGGATATCTAATATATCTACAAAGGAGATATCATCAGAGGACAACCTGGGGGATCCTATCGACTCCATGAGGTCAGTGTCTGAGGTGATGGACTCATCCGGGGAGTCTACATGCTTCCTCTTTCATGTTCTCTTCTGAGGGGGCTCCTCAGAAGAGTATTCTGAGGAGGTCTCGGAAGACTGGGGGCCACCCAACTGGGGCTCCTGAGGCTGCGGGCCTCTGCTGTCGAGAGAGAGAGAAGGTGCTGAGACAAAGGTCGGTGTTTGACGGGGAAGAGTATCGGTACCTTTGTGCAGAGCTGACGACCGAGACAGCATGCTCCTCATCATCTCGAATGCAGATCTCTATCGCTCTGAGGACAGCCCCGGTTCCGAGGAAACTGAGGTAGTCCTCGGCTCCAAAGTGATCGGCTCCGAGATGGATGTAGGGTCCGAGCTCAACCTAGCCAACGCACCGAGAGGTAGGCTTGGCACCGAGGAGGTTTGGGTCCAAGCGTCCTTGTCGGGACTGACTGGTGAGCTTCGGCTCCTAGATAACAAGGAAGGTGCCAAAGGTGTCGGAGCAGAACTCGGCTCAGTGGCAGCCACAGGGGGTGCTGGAACCAAGGGTTACACAACAGATGGTACCAAAAACTCCAGCTCCGAAGGAACAACTCGGAGGAGCAGCAACAATCTTGGTAAAGCAGACGACTTCAATAGTCTAAGCACTACTCTCTCTACATCCTCTTCCGAAAGGCTCCTGGAGGATTTGGATGACAGGGTAGGCAACCTAGATCTCTGTAATATGGGAGATTGTAAAGTTGGGGAGACCGGCACTAGCTCTCTAGACCAGCTGTGATGCAATTTCTCAGTAGTCGGCTCTGAAAGACTTGGGGCCAACACTGCAGTGTCAACATCCATAACCTCGAGTGGTTCCGAGGACAGTGGAGCCGAAGAGGTAGAAGGCTTATCCAATTTTAATGTTTTCTGAGGAGGTCCAGACAAAACAGTCGGTGCAGGAGAATGTCTCTGCCGACTTGGCCTTCTCTTTCTTTGGAGGAGGATGATGAAGAATTGGCTAAGTCCTCCTGGAAAAAAGGCTTAAGGAGACCTTTCAGTATTAATTTGTTCTTCCTTTCTTGGAGAACTCTGGAGCTAAAGGAGTGACAGAAAAAACAAGTTTCCTGTAGATGAATGGCTCCGAGGCAGTAAACGCAATTACTATGCCCATCAGTAATTGACATGTTTTGGGAGCACTTAAGGCACTTTTTAAAACCCGAAGGTTTATGATCTTTGGACTCCTTTGACATGCTTAGTACAAACAGAACTTCTATAAAGACAGAAGAGAGGACAAGGTCCTCTAACTTAAACGGGCCTCGCCCCGTAAGAAAACTACACATAAAAACACAACCGAGGACTAGGTCCTCTAACTTAAACGGGCCTAGACATGCAAGATAACTCACACACAGATGAGAAAACAACAGAGGACTAGGTCCTTTAACTTAAACAGGCCTAGCCCTGTTGAGGAAAAAACACCAGAAAAGTTAAATAGAGGACTAGGTCCTCTAACTTAAATGGACCTAGCTGCTGGGAAAGAGGAAAGAAGCTAAGTCAGAAAAGTACCACAAATAGTAGATTTAAACAGCAGGCAAAAAACTAGCCAATAATAGTAAATGACACTGCACACAATATAGTATTCTACTGAAAACTGGAAAAACAAGGTCCTAACACAAACATGGACCTACACTAAATAGGAAAACTAAGTCAAACTAGCACAGAGAAAGGATACCAGTCAGAGAACAAAAACGGGCCTAGGATGGCCAACAAGTTCTCAGCAATAACTACGGAAAAGATTAGCAAAACACACTACTATTATCTACCTATGAAAAACTATTACTAAAACTATGTAAACTAAGCTATCTTATAAGCAGAAATATCAATAAGAGCTATGATAATAATGAAAAATATGCAACTTAGCCATGGTCAAGCAAGAAGCACTTCTGAACTCGTAGATGAGGCAAACGAGATCTGGGGATTCTTACTAGTGCACTATGGGATACCTATCTTGCCACGAGCCAACTAAGAGACTTTGAGCTTTGTAATCAACTCTGAACCCATATGCAAGAATGAAGGCAAGCTAGGACTACACAACATCAATATATTAAGCAGGCTGATCAAAAAATAACTTTCTAGCCCCATAACATTCAAGATATCCTTCACTGTTAAAACATGATGATTCTTCAAGCTGCTATGTAAATAATACTTATTTATCCATTAGATTTATCATACCAAAACTTTTAATAGGAACAGAGGCATCATATGAGGATAATATCTTCTTTGTCTTGATACTGAACACATTACTTAAGCAGAAGACCCAAAAGTTTCCACATGAATATATATATATATATATATATATATATATATATATATATATATATATATATATATATATATATATATATATATGTGTGTGTGTGTGTGTGTGTATGCAAGCATGCATGCATGTATGTATGACAAACCGGGAGCCCTTACCGGAACAAATATGGTTATAGCTTACACGATGGCTGCAAAACTACTGAAGATTTATGGTACAGTTCATGGAGCTAGATCTCAAACTGTAATCCAGTTGAGTATGTTTACCTAGTTGCCAATGTATCCCACAAACAGCATTACTAGAGCCTTTTGTGAAAATTTAAGCAACATCTGTAATACCATACATATACAGAAACTGGAAACTGAGAAAAAGTCTTTACATGCAAGGATGCTGTTTATACAGTTTATTAAATGATTATATATTTTTCTTATTTTTGGTAACAGACAATATATGAAATTATCTACCTGCTCTGAGTAAACTAGGAGTCAGGAAGCAAAAAAGTTACCTAAACAGTGACAGAAACTAATTTTAAGAGAGAGTGCTGTACATTTTGTAGTAATTTCAGACCCTACCCCATAATTAATCTTGACCTAGTATGTATTATTGCCTTTATGTAAACCTCTTGACAGTCGTTTACTTAATAGCAATTGTAGTTCCTTAAAAAGGGGTGCATTGTCAGAGCACCATCCAGTTGTTGAAAAAAAGAAAAAAGAAACTCACTTTGCTCAGCCGAAAGCTACAGCTTAAACCTGCATCTGTGTAGGCTTTCTACCTTTAGATTCAAAGCGTCCATAATCTCGTTTTGGCCGTTTGAGAGTGGGATGTCTCGTTTTGTATATTCATAATGCAGCCTTTTGAGCATTTGTTTTAGTCCACAAGAAGATGTATGGGAGGAAGCGCACAATTGTAACTCGAAATCCAGCCTGCCATTCATCAGAAACCAGAAGATACGTTCCTAGAGGGGGTACTTCCTGTCTGATGTGCACTTCTGGGTCTGTTAGATGCGGTTTATACTTTTATAACATTAAAAGCATTAAAACTTTATTATTTTATAAAAAAAGATTTTATAGCAATGGAAAAAGCATATGAGGTCAGCGACAGCCTCCAATGGGGAAAACAAAGCATTTTTCCTTCATGAGAAAGTTAAGCTTCAGGGGCTTTTCCAAAACATTTCACGAAAATGACTTTGACATCTTTAGGTGAGTCTGCAGTACCTTTACTATCATTATATGTAAAACTTAGAGTATTTGGATACCGCATTTGAAATTTAATATTTCTTTTGATGAGATCACCGCAAAAAGGGGAGAGTTTTTGGCGCTTTTCTTTAATAGCTACTGGGAGATTCTGCAACACAGTTATTTTATGACCATTCCAGGAGATTATTTTTGTTTTCTAGCCGCCGACAGAATTCCCTGAACATCTTGAAAATTCAGCAGTTTGACGTAGATTTGTCTCAGAGTATTTGGCAGTTGTTTAGTGTGTAAAGCACGATGAGCTCTCTCAATTATAATGTTATTGTCATGTGCGCCAGGTTTTAATATAAAATTAAACAACTGAAGCATGGTCTCGATCAGTTGGCTGCTGGCATATGATTCAGGTAGACCTCTTACTATAATATTATTTCTTCTGCTCCTGGCTTCTAAATCAAGGATTTTTTGTTGGATTTCGGTTAGAGTGGTATTTTTGCTGCTTAAATCTTCTTTTAGTAATGCAATCTGCATCTCATTGTTTTTGGTAGTTTGTTCAATCTGTTCCATATGTTCCATAGCCTGATTCAGTTTATTGCCAAAGCCTGAAAGCTGCTCAGATAAACCTTGAACGACCAGCTGTAATGGTAACAAGGCTTCCATAAGCTCTTCCATGTGGATGTTGGCCTCCAGCTTCTGTTTAGCACTGGATTTTGAAGTATCTATCTGTTTAATTTTCTGCCTTTTAGAAAGGGTTTCCTTCTCAGGGGAGACTATTGCAGACAGTTTAGTTTTGCTGGTTTGTGTCTCCATGTTTTCAGATTCCTTTGACATATTTTGGCAGTAGTAACAGTTTATAATCACCTCCAACTTGTGATGTGCCTATTCAGGCCTAGAGTATACACATGAAAATAGCTCCCTGGAAACTCTTGAAATTTAATAATAGAATATAGGCTCACAGAATATATCCAGGAGACCTCAGAGTCGATATACACGTAGTTGCAGAGGTGAAGGCAGTTAGAATCTAGGTTTTGGTTGTAGATGAATGGTTAAAAGCCCATAAATACTTTAATTAGACAGCAGCCTCATGGAAAGGGTGTTTATAGGGCGTCCACCATCTTGGAATCTCCGTCCCTCCTTATTTCTTGAAATTCCCTGTATGTCATCGTCCTCCCTTTCCACTCTGAATTATAGCCCTCTGCTTGTGCTACGTATAGGAGCCTTAACTATGTAGCTCTGAAATACCCAATCAGATCAGGTAATCCCAACACTCCATTTTCTATTGGAAGGAACAACTTATCCCACTTGAATTTTACCACTCTCCCTCACAGATAAAATCTTTTAACTCTTTATTAATTGCAATCCACAATTTATCCATGGTTGATAAAAATATGCCTCAGCTGTGTATAAAACTAGAGAGACTAAAACATTTTCACTGCTTGTATCTTGCTATCCATATTGATAAAAGAGATCTTCCAATTTTCCCAATGAGGGAAAGGCAGTCCATACAGCCTACCTAGACCTGGCGAAGGCTTTCGATACAATACCCCACTCGGGTATCATTGAAAAACTCATCAACTTAAATGTAAACCCATACATTACAAGATGGGTTGCAAACTGGCTGAGTGACAGAACCCACAGGGTCAGAGTTGCTGGCGCCATGTCAGACTCTAAGCCTGTCACAAGTGGTGTCCCACAGGGCTCAGTCCTGGGCCCACTCTTGTTTGGCATCTACTTTTCTGAAGTACAAGCAAACACAGGAGGGTTATGGCTGACAAAGTTCGCAGATGACTGCAAACTGGGTGCCGTAGTTGAAAACACATCTGACACAGATATCCTTCAGAAGGGTCTCACAGAAATGGATAACTGGTGCCAGAGTCATGGCCCCAAGTTAAATGCCAAGAAATGCATAGTCATACCCTTCGGGAAAAATAAGGTTACCCCTAGCTACCATATAGGTGGCAATCCCCTGAACACAGAAGAAGTTATTAGGGACCTGGGAACCCAGGTTGACAGTAGCCTTTCATTCGACACTCATATTGCTAAAGTAGTTAGGAAGACCTTCTACATTGCCCACCTTATCATGAAGGGATTCACATCTAGATCAAGGGAAGTCATAGTCTCCCTATACTCATCACTCATCAGACCAATGATCGAGTACAATGCCCCATTCGGAATGTATCTGACCCGACACTTGCAGCAGCTGGAGAGGCCACAAAAGTTCCTCACCAAAAGGATAAAGGGTCTCAAAAATCTGTCTTATGCTGCCCGACTGAAAGAACTCCAGTTATATTCAGTTGCGTACCGCTTGCTCAGAGGTGACCTGTGCCTGACATACAAGGCCATGTCAAACCCAGATTTGATGAATATGCTTCATCTCAAAAAATCTAGATCCCTTAGAGCCACAAGGGCGAGTGACTTAAACCTCGACATGGTTATTAACAGGACGTGCTGGAGGGATAGATTCATCACCCAAAGACTCCCTATGCTGTGGAACAAAATCCCGGTTTATGTGAGGCAGAGCACCTCGCTGGCCTTGTTCAAGAGGAATCTTGACCAATGGATGGGAGATCGCAGATACACCCCAGGGGTTACCTCAATGTCACTGCTCGACAGAGGCACAGCTAAATAATGGGCACAGTTTCTCCAAACTAAGGGGTGGCGTAAGCCACAAAACTATGGGCTAGGCTTATAAATGCCCTCGGGCAGATAGCCTAGTATGAACCTATGAACCTATCAGTTTTTGCATTATCTTTTGTTTTGTCTCTTCCCACTTAGCTGCCATAACAGAATCCTTTTTAACCCATACACAAAAGTGTTTCATTTTATCGTGTCCCCATAAATATATGTATTGCTGAACCAGTTTATATGTAGGTACACAGTTTAAAGCTGTTACCTTTATCTTCATTAATTTTGTATATTGAAAAGACTTGGAACTGTCTCAGAATATTTCACAGCACTGAAATGTCCTTTTCTGGTTTTATCAGGTAGAAAATAATATCATCTGCAAATAAGGCAAACTTTTTTTGACTACCATACCAATTATATCCTTGAATTTTTGAGACCCTTATTTTTTTTGCCAGGTATTATAAATATAATACAAAAAAAACAAAGGAGAAAGAGGACACTTCTGCCTGGTTCCTCTGCTCAAAAATAAATTATCAGACAGAAAACCCCAACTTCAATTTTAACCTCGGATCCCTCACATATCCTCCTAATCAACCTTATAATTTTATCAGGGGAATGCAACTGCCTCCATTGCCCTACTCATAAAATCCTAGTTTACTCTGTCAAATGCTTACTCTCCATCAAGACCAACCAACAACATAGAGAACTCAGCACAGCTCCTCGTGGTATCCAGCAGAGTTCCTAGAGCAGCAGAGACCAGAAAAGACAAACTTTCCAGATTCTAAGTATTTTTTTTCTGCATTTTCGACTTTTTAATCCTTTCGACGACTATTTCTGCCTGTTTTATTCAGTTATTACCTGTTTTTACTGTTTTTAATAGCTTGAATTGTTTGTTGCACTTCCTTGTTTAAGTTTTGCTTAAAAGTTAAACAACAGGCTAATACACTCAAGTGTACTAGCTTTTGATAGCAATTAGTCGAAAAACACAGCATTTATTGTATTTTCTGCCTATCTGAAAAAAAACTTGAAAAAAACAAAAAAATACTCTTGTTTTCCATACTTTCCTAATAGTTTGTTCCAGAGATCAGATTTTGCTGATCCCTGGGCTTTGTCTTGGTTCCTGTGTTTCTCCATTTTCCTTGTTTGGTCAGGGGGAAGTTTCTTTACTCACCAGTGAGAGTGGGGAGTACTGAGCTGCCTGTTTGTCCTCAGAGGAGTGGTTTAAGGCAGTAACTTGTAGTTTATTGGCCATTTTGGGTAATTTCCTGTCTTTTCCAGCTCCCTGCTATAAAGCACGCTTTGGCGGGCTTTTCTGGCTATAGAGAACTCAGCACAGCTCCTCGTGGTATCCAGCAGAGTTCCTAGAGCAGCAGAGACCAGAAAAGACAAACTTTCCAGATTCTAAGTATTTTTTTCTGCATTTTCGACTTTTTAAGCCTTTCGACGACTATTTCTGCCTGTTTTATTCAGTTATTACCTGTTTTTACTGTTTTTAAGAGCTTGAATTGTTTGTTGCACTTCCTTGTTTAAGTTTTGCTTAAAAGTTAAACAACAGGCTAATACACTCAAGTGTACTAGCTTTTGATAGCAATTAGTCGAAAAACACAGCATTTATTGTATTTTCTGCCTATCTGAAAACAAACTTGAAAAAAACAAAAAAAATACTCTTGTTTTCCATACTTTTCTAATAGTTTGTTCCAGAGATCAGATTTTGCTGATCCCTGGGCTTTGTCTTGGTTCCTGTGTTTCTCCATTTTCCTTGTTTGGTCAGGGGGAAGTTTCTTTAATCACCAGTGAGAGTGGACAGTACTGAGCTGCCTGTTTGTCCTCAGAGGAGTGGTTTAAGGCAGTAACTTGTAGTTTATTGGCCATTTTGGGTCATTTCCTGTCTTTTCCAGCCCCCTGCTATAAAGCACGCTTAGCGCGATTTAGCGCGGAGTTGCCGCAGGAGCACACAAGAGCAGCGGCAGTTAATCAAGGTTAAACTATTCGAGCTACCTAAAGTCCACTTTTCAAATTTTCCCTTAAAACAGCCTTCCTTGAACTGTACTGCTGATCAAACCAGCGTATTCTATATCTAAAAAGTTCAGCTCTACTTGATTCTTAAGTAGACTATTCTTTATCTGTAAAGCCTAGCACTTGCTCCTAAAGTATTTTTTACTTTGATATAGCACTTATATTATACATAGTAACCCACCAGCCAAAAACCCCTTTTCGATCACCCACATCCCCCGGAGTCTTTTAAAGTCTTTGTCTATTCCTTCTAGCATGTCGAGGGATCAGTTGCTAGTGTCCTCTCCTGCTCAGCTGGTGAATCTGGGAATATTGAGGCAATGTTACAATTGTCTCATGTACACGGACAACCCTCTCCTTCTTCCACAAAACACAAATACATGTGAGAGATGCAACAATATAGCCAAACTGGAGGCTGAGCTCTCTCAACATAGGACTGGCAAGACCAGACAGGAGGAGAAGGTAACCACACACACCACAAACCCAGTCTCACATAGTACTATCACAACTTTAAACCATACACATAAATACACAAAGAAATACTCGGAGGCTCTGATCAAAAATCTACCAAAACAGCAGAGGCCACCAAAGCAGACACCCAAACAACTGCCACCTCAAGACATAACACATGCAACACATAGACCACATAGTCAGTGTGCCAAACAGTCACAGCCCTTAAGGCCAAACACAATGCCAGACACACTCGTCATTGGTGACTCCATAGTCAGACACACTGACGTCCCGCTCACCAGATTGAGTAAGGAAAAGGTCACAGTAAGCTGCCTGTCGGGCGCTAGAATCCACCACATAATGCAAGCACTCAGGTCTCTCAACAGCAGGTACAAGTACGACTCTGTCATTGTCCACGCTGGTGTGAACGACCTGAGACGTACCTCCTTGGACTACATGAAAAGAGACATAGAGGAGCTCTCTGATTATGTAGCCCAGGCAGGTATGACCCTGACCTTGAGCAGTATCCTACCTTCAACAATAATGATGCCACAATACAGAGACAAGATGATCAGCTTTAATAATTGGCTTAAACTCTGGTGTCATTCAAAGGGGATCCAATGTCTGTCTGCCTGGGATGACATGCTGGACAAGCCACGCTACTTTGCGAGGGACGGCTTGCACCTGTCACTCCTGGGCTTCCGGATATTGGCAAAGGCTCTTGCCACCCCCATAGTGCCTTTTTTAGGCAAGGCCCAAATTCTAAACCTACCACCCTAGAACACAAAAAAGGAAAAAAACTAAGGGTAATGCTGCTCAATGTCAGAAGTCTCAACCTCAAGATGCACGCACTCGAGGCCCTTCTCAGTATGGAGAACATTGATGTCTGTGCTGTGACTGAAACCTGGTTCAAGGCTCCCGAGAGCACCCCAGCACTATCAGGTTTTACCTCATATCATGCGTTAAGGCCCCAAAATCCGGACAACACCAAGAAAGGAGGGGGAGTGTCTATATTCATCAAGGACACCCACACCTCAAGGTTGGTGGCAACGCACGATGCATCGGAGACCATCCAGGTGCAACTAACCATAGGCAAGACTGCTCTGCAATTTGTAGCATGTTACAGGCCACCCTCTCAATCTCAGGAACCTCACATAGCTTTCCTGAAAACACTGGAGGGGATAAATGTATCTCCAAACACCATCATACTAGGTGACTTCAACTACCCGAATATAGACTGGGATCACTACTCAAGCCCCAACACTCTAGCCCAAAGGTTCCTAGAGTTCATAAACTCAAATGCCATGGAACAACTAGTCACCATCCCCACAAGAGGAGAAAACATACTAGATCTCATCATCATGAACATGGGGTCACAATGTTCAACACCGGAAGTATACCCCTCACTGGTGAGATCAGACCATAAACTAATCTCACTGGAAGTCCACATCCCGCCCCCACCTGAGATAAAAAAGACCACAGTGAAGAACTTCTCAAAAGTTGACTTCACACTTCTAAAGACTGGTGTGGTCTCTTTTAAGGCCCCCGAGCCTGCGGAAATCATTACTCAAGCTGCTGAATCACTTACAAATGCCTTCTACCAGCACCTACAGGACTGCATGGATCAGGCAATCCCAAACAAAACAAAGACTCTTTGTACCAAAGGCAAGCGTCCAGTCTGGTGGACTCCAGCCATAAACAAGCTCTACAACAAAAGGAGGAAGCTACTACAAGATAGAGAAAAATCCTTAAAAGGGAAAACACCTTTGATCATTATAAGTAAAAAAAACTAAGATCTCTCATAAAATCATCCAAGGCAAATTTTGAGAGAAAAGTCGCTAAGGACTCAAAAGACAATCATAAGGCCTTCTTTAGCTATGTTAGAAACCTGGGAGGAAATTCCCAGATATGCACAGAATTAGTTCAAAATGATGTAAAAATTACTGAACCTACAGACATTGCCAACATACTGGCTGACAGGTTCAGTGCAAACTCCCCCCCCCTCCCCCTCAAAAGGTGAGATATCTATACCAGTGGATTGTAGCCCCCCAAACATCTCCAACGCTCAGGTGAGAACTGCACTCTCCAAGGCAAAAAACACAGCATCCATGGGACCAGATGGTGTCCCCGGTTGTGTGCTCCACGAACTCAATGAGGAATTAAACCCGCAGTTAGGGCAGCTGTTTAATCTTAGCCTCACCTCAGGATACGTGCCTAAGGAGTGGCGTATGGCAACTGTGGTCCCACTTCATAAAGGCGGTGCCTCCACCGACCCTGGAAATTACCGTCCCATCAGCTTGACAAGCCTGATCTGCAAAGCTATGGAGAGGATCATAATGGAACTCATAAATAAAGACATAGGGGACTTGCAGACTTTGGATCCGACCCAGTTTGGCTTTGTCAAAGGCAGATCATGCCTTTTAAACTTGGTTGACTTTTTCGAAACAGTCACCAAGGCCATTGATGAGGGAAAGGCAGTCCACACAGCCTACCTTGACCTGGCAAAGGCTTTCGACACAATACACCACTCAGGTATCATTGAAAAACTCATCAGCTTAAATGTAAACCCATACGTCACAAGATGGGTTGCAAACTGGCTAAGTGACAGAACCCACAGGGTCAGAGTTGCTGGCGCCATGTCAGACTCAAAGCCTGTCACAAGTGGTGTCCCACAGGGCTCAGTCCTCGGCCCACTCCTGTTCGGCATCTACTTTTCAGAAGTACAAGCAAACACAGGAGGATTATGGCTGACAAAATTTGCAGATGACTGCAAACTGGGTGCCATAGTTGAGAACACATCTGACACAGATATCCTTCAGAAGGGTCTTATAGAAACAGATAACTGGTGCCAGAGCCATGGCCTAAAGTTAAACGCCAAAAAATGCATAGTCATACCCTTTGGGAAAAACAAGGTTACCCCTAGCTACCATATAGGCGGCAACCCACTAAGCACAGAAGAGGTTATCAGGGATCTGGGGACCCAGGTTGACAGTAACCTTTCGTTTGACACTCACGTTGCCAAAGTAGTTAGGAAGACCTTCTACATTGCCCACCTGATCTTGAAGGGATTCACATCTAGATCAAGGGAAGTCATCGTCCCCCTGTACTCATCACTCATCAGACCAATGATTGAGTACAATGCCCCATTCGGAATGTATCTGACACGACACATGCAGCAACTGGAAAGGCCCCAAAAGTTCCTCACCAAAAGGATAAAGGGTCTCAAAAATATGTCCTATGCTGCCCAACTGAAGGAACCCCAGCTCTATTCAGTCGCTTACCGTCTGCTCAGAGGTGACCTGTGCCTGACATACAAGGCCATGTCCAACCCAGAATTGATGAACATGCTTCACCTCAAAAAATCTAGATCCCTCAGAACTACAATGGCGGGAGACTTAAACCTTGACACGGTTAGTAATAGGATGTGCTGGAGGGACAGATTCATCACCCAGAGACTCCCTATGCTATGGAACAAAATCCCGGTACATGTGAGGCAGAGCACCTCGCTGGCTTTGTTCAAGAGAAATCTTGACCAATGGATGGGAGATCGCAGATATACCCCAGGGATTATCTCAGTGTCACTGCTTGACAGAGGCACAGCAAAATAATGGGCATAGTATCCTCCAAACTAAAGGGGTGGCGAAAGCCACAAAACTCTGGGCTAGGCTTATAAATGCCCTTGGGCAGATAGCCTAGTATAAACCTATGAACCTATGAACAGTGGTATTTTCTTACATTCTGCTTCCGTCTGAATCATCACTGTTTGATTAATGTTGTCAAATGTTTGCTTTCCCTCCACAAAACCACACTGATTCATATCTATCAATTTTGACATCACCCTTGCCATTCTTTTAGCCACTATACATAAATACTTTATAATCATTGTTTAGAATCACAATGGGCCTCTGTGAAACTGGATCTGATGGGTTACCATCTTTAGTTACTTTAGCCATCACAGCTCTCTTCCAGGATGTTGGTACTTCTCCCGCTTTTAAAATACTGTTAAATAAAACCTTCCAGATCTTTATCACTTTCTTCCCTCATAGCTTCCAAACTTCTACAGGAATGCCATCTATTGTTGAAGGCTTTCCTATATATTGGTTATTCATCACAATTTTTATCTCATATTCTTCTGTCTTAATGGTTAGTAATTGAGCCTCATCTACTGCTAACCTTGGCATATTTAATTCATCCATAAACATTTCCACTGGCACTTTTTCTTGATTTCCATATTTCTCTGCTTTATACAGATTTTCATAAAATGTCCAAAATATTTCTAATACCACTACAAGATCTCTGGTTATTTGCCTTTTTTATGGACTCCCTAAGCTTGGCAACAACCCTTTCTACTTTTTGTTGCCTAAGCCGTTGTGTTAAGAGCATTTGTGCTCTGAAGTTATTGCCAAAAACAGCTGCATAAAAGCAATCTTTCTAAATTCATTCATATTATGCAGGTAGTCCCTTATTTTCTCTTTAGTAGTCTGCAGTTGTGCTTCTTGTTCTGTGAGATTCCACCTATTCTGAAATACTTTTGCATTTGTGAGTCCCTCTAAATAATTCTTGTTACTTCTTAACTGCATCTGTTTTTCTTTTATTTCTACCCTATTTTTAAACTCCACTTTTATTTTTCTCACTCCCTAGCTATATTTTCTGAATACATTTCTCTCTCCCCTAATAACTCCTGAATAATTTCCACTACCAATCCTTATATTCCTATCTCTTTAACAAATAGATGGAGATGTGCCAGTGTCTCATTTCTATTTCATTAACCTGCATTTTTATTTTAGCTATTATTAGTGTGTGGTCTGAAATAGTTATTGGATGCATATCAAAATTTTCAATTAAATGCACATGTTCCTGTTAAATATAATGTCTGTCTAGTGTAGCCCAGTTTTTGTACCTTGGGGAGTAATATGTAAATTCTCTCTGAGCTCCTACTACTGAATCCACATCTTTCATACCAAATATTTGCATAGAGTTCTTCAAAATCTACCCTCTTTTGCTATATTTTTCCTCTAGACCCCCATATGCATCCTCACTGCTGCCAGTCAAATTCCATTCCCCATCTATAAGTAATATTCCCTGTTGAAAGCTGATTATTTCTGCAAGAATTTTCTTAAGCTCCATTCTAGCAGTTTTAGGTGAAATATTAATACATGCCAGTATAATCCTCCTCCCTTGCCAGAGCCCTTTATTACCTCAAACCTACTATTATCTTTTTTCCCTCTTCTATCACTATTGGAGCTCCTCTAGCAATTAATATAAGTACTCTACTTTTCCTTTGTCCTAGATATTCCACCAAATAGCCATCTTGAAATCCTTTCTTTATCAAAGTTGCAAGCTCAGTTCTTTCCAAATGTGTATCCTGTAGCATAGCTATTTGCATTTTTAATATAGTTCACTGCTCTTTCTTTTTTGTGTATAGCTGTGAGACCAATAACATTCAAAAATAATAAAATGTGTTGCTGTTATGATAAGAAGTTATTATTCCCACCTGTTATGTATAACAGCTTTTTTAAATGTCGAATTTCAGCTTTTATGTTACATGCATACTGTAACATTTGACAGGTTGATCTTCTATGTAGTTGTTTCTTGTCATATCCATTTAAACCTACGTCACATCTTTCAAAGCCCTCAAAAAAAACAAAAACAAAAAAAACAAATGCACCCCATAACCTATCAACTTAATACAAACACACAAAACTATGTATATCTTTAAATAATGAACTGTAACCCTCCTAATAGAAACAATTGTCCCAAATTGGCAGCTACACTTACAGTCTTGAACTGACCTATAATGAAGGTTATCCATGCAAAGATGAATGGTACAGCCTGTGCTTCTAATTACACTAAGTGCTGTCTGCTCTTGTCTTATCTTTATTACTCTCCCATCTGTAGAAAACAACTTGAATGCTTTCATAAAACATGATATTTCAGCCATTGAAATAAAAAGTATTCTACTTTTATTGCTCTTATCAGCTTGCCTCCATAGAAACATGAGAACCAGATACACAGTTGCCTTCAGCTACAAGCTTCTCCTGTTGCAGTTTGAATGTTTATTTGCTAAAGGAAAACTTTTCATTATATTCAATGTTATTTTATTTACTTCACTTAAAACTTGTTGTTAGATTAAGCTAAGGGCCTTAATCCAGTCATTTTTTACTATGGAAAAGTAAGAAAAAGCATGCCAATTTTACTTATATCATGCTCTTTTGTCCAGGCTTTCTTCTCTTTTCACAATGCAGTGTCTACATTTTTTAAATTGAACAAGAAGAAAGGAGGAAAAAAGGACACTTGTTTTCTTTAATATCCCTATAACACACAAAAATAAATGAAAAAAGCTTTAAATGCAGAATATGTCATGTTTTATAAAATACTGTTAAGAACAAAAACTCTTTTACTCACAGTTTTCTCTTTCCTTCCTCTTCCTGTCTCATTAATGTTCTTCTAAACATTAATGACATGAAGTAGGACATATGCTTTGGAGTCCCCTACAAGTTTAACAAAGCCAAAAAAGTTCAATATTTCCAGGTGTTCTTGTTCCACCATATTTCACACAAGTGACTGATGCTTTGAAATCCCACATTTATTATATAATTTCTGAGCTATTTTTTTTTTTTGTCCTGTTGATTTCCATCTCCCAACTGCAGTATTTGGTTCATTTCCAAAGTACTTCTGTTTCTTCTAGTCAATGTGTGTGTGTTTTCTTTTTTTCTTTCTCTCAAGCATTTTCCTTTGGAATATTGGAAAGGATTTCACTGACATAGTCTCTCCCTGAACTTTACTATCAGAAAAATAAGCAACAGCAACAGCATCCACTTCTTTTTCATAGCTCAGTTTTTGTTGAACAAATGTTTGTTTCCACCTTAGCATGTTCTGCATCCAAAAAACGACTGTCCTTAAATATTCTTAAGACAGCTGGCTACAACAGCTTGAATCTCATGCCTACTTCTTAACATCCCCTGATTGCTGGAATAAATATGCTTCTTTTTTGACTGATGTACAGTGAGTAATCATTTTCCATAAACACTCTACGGTCTCCTTTAGTGCTTTGTCCTTCTGCCACAGTTTTGTCAGAATCAACTCTTTCTGCTGGTAGGATTGCATCTTTACTAATAGAGATCTTTACTGCTTTCTAATGGACAATATTTGGAGCATACATGTAATATGCTCTATCAATTAACAACTCCTGCTGTGGAATACCAGTCCAGTTGCTTATTTGTGCTTTAATAAAATTAATACAGTCTGTTCCTTCCAGTTTCTCTGGTACACCAGAAAATCTTTTTCTCTGCATGCTCTATCCTCCAATTCTACCATTTTTTGAAACATCTCTTCTTGAGCAGTCTCATACTCAGACAGCCTTTTCTTCATTTTGACCTCTGATTTTTGCAGTTTTATCAGCTCATCTGAATATCTTTTTAAAGCTTCTTTCATTGTCTCCAGCCTTTTATTATTTGAGTTGATAGTCTTTCAATGTTTCCTTCATTTTAATCAGCTCTCAGTACATTTGACTTATTTTTTTCCTCTAGATTACTGAGCGTCTTGTTTTTCCCCAGAGCTGGAGCTTGAACTGCTTTTTGGTGAACAGCTGCAGGATTCCTCCCAGCCATTGTTTTCTTTTCATCTTTTGCAGTTGATTTCTTTCAGGTTCTCTAAATTTATTTTGCTAGCATCCAAGCAACACACTTACTAGCCACTAACTGAAATTTACCCCAAAACACAAATTCACTGGCTGTCTTTTCTGAGTTTCTATTTTTACACTGAGTCAAAATTAAGCTGTTACTCAGTGTGCAGCCATCTTGGAAGTCCCAGTGGACTCCCTTCTTGAGAGGCCAGAGTGACTTGGGAGAAGAAACAACTAATGGAGGCATCGGAGACACTCAAAGGTATAAAGTGATCGTTTCTTCTTTTAGAAGTTCTTGCCCAGGCCCTGAAAGGCCTGACCAAAGAGAATATCACCTCAAAAGGAAATATAGCACATCTGTGTTGAAAACTTATCATGATTGTAAATGTTCAAGTAGTTTCAATGTTGTAGTCCTCACTGCTTTGGATACCCTGTATATATGTAGTCCAGAGCCAGCTAGTCTTCCAGAGCACTACCTCCTCCCTGTGCTTCAGCTAATGCCTTCCCACCCAGACAGCAGCACACATTTGGTATGAAGGGTGTGTTGGCTGATGTCATCATCAGATCTTTCTTGCCCTAGTCAAAATGTGGGGGAAGCAACTCACTGCCAAAGCATGGTGGATCACATAGAACATCCACCACTGGCTTAAGTCCACTCCAAATGACCCTAAACTGAATTCTTCAGGAAGACAGTCAATAAAGGAGGACTGGGGCAGGAACAGGTAATGAGAAAGAAAGAAAGTAAATGACTTAGGGATAAGAACGCCACCCCAGCCCAAAGGCTGGTTTACAAAATGGTGTGCACAGAAAAAGCAAAGGGAAGGGGGGCTGAGGGAGGGAGCTTGGACTGCAACTGAATAAACTACCCAAACATCTATGCTTATGGTAAGTTCCTAACACAACCATCCTATGTTTATCAGAATATTCACGACTGCAGTCTTCGCTTCTTGAGTGGATTCCCAAGCAGTGATAATTAAGAAGGACTGACTGTTTGGAAGTAAGGCCTTGCACAATAGCAGATGCAAATTCTGCCCAGCTCTATGTACAGATTATAATGCTTAGAAAAAGTGTGCACAAATGACCATGTAGTTGCTTCAAGAATGAACTGAGTGGTTACACCTATGGTGAAGGCTGTGGTGGCAACTGTGGTTCTAGTGGAAAATGCCTTAATATCACCTGGATCTAGTATCCCATGATGCTGGTAACAAGGAAATACACTGTGATAGCAACTTGGAAGGGTCTATTTGTTGATAGGTCTACTCTCTTCCCCCTTGCAAATGAGATAAATAGCTGGCCAGATTTTCTAAAGCCTTTTCTTCAGTGGCTTAACAGCTACCTTTTGTAATGCTCTTTCATTCTCCTTGGGTCCAATAGTGTGTACATATCAGGTACTACTACCTAAAGTGCTTCTCAATGATCACTATTTGGTCCTTTTCTCTTCTGTTGTGTAATTAAGCTTCCTTGGGAGCTCCTACATCTCAACTGCATACTTTATACAGATGGTATTGTCATTGCCAAGACTAACAAAGACTACATTTCTCTTAACAATGAACTCTAACTCAATTTTTCTTCCTTTGGAACTGGCTTCATAACAATAAATTATCTGTCAAGGCCGTTAAAACTCATGTAATGGTATCTGGTACCTCCCTAAAATGTCATAACTCATCAACTATCACTATCACCAATTTTTATGACACTGCCATCCCACACATTAAATTTGTGAAGGTATCTAGGACTTCTATTTGTCCCTTACCTGTCCTTCAACAAACAAAGAAATACAAGAAAATAAAGTCTTGACTAAACTAAAAGTCTGCTATAAACATTTCTACCTTTCCCATTGGGGAAGCAACTCAGAAACTATCACTATTACCAATTCTTCTGACACTGCCATCCCCCAAATTAAATTTGTGAAGGTATCTAGGGCTTCTATTTGTCCCTCACCTCTCCTTCAACAAACAAAGAAATACAAGTAAATAAGGTCTTGACTAAACTAAAAGTCTGCTATAAAAATTTCTAACTTTCTCACTGAGGAAGCCAGATGAACTATAGCTGTAAATGTTATGATTCTTAATTTGCAATATGCTCTTTCTACTATAGCATTACACTTACGACATAATACTTCCCTCCTTCAGTCTGCTGAAAATAAAGTTCTAAGATTTATACATCTATCCATGCATAGGGAACACACTAAAATAAAACAACCTGTCTCCCTGTTTGTGCGAGGTCATCTCTTATCCTGAATGCCCCTTTTTTAAACTGATAAATCTCAGGTCCTGTCCCCCTTTACTCAACAAAATGACATTTCAAATCACCTCATAGTCACTTCACACCAATGAAGCAATATTATTACAATGACCTCCTGAAATTGCTCCTGCCCCTTGGAGCTATATGCCAGAATCTACTAGATTGATGTATAACATTGCTTTATTCAATGAAAGCCATGCAAAAGCAGAGAACCATTGCAAGTGTTTCACTGGCACATGATTATTACTGCACTTAGACTACTTAAACACTCATAATGAGGTCATTACCCAGTAAAATGACTTTCAGGTTTCATGCAATTTTTGTTTTCATGTGAATTTTATCTATGCTCTAATAATACTTTGCTGATTACATTTTGTAAATTCTGCAATACGTGGCTCAGTCTAACAAAGTATGCAACCTTCTTATATCTAAATTTAGATGTATAATTTATTGGTATGTTCTTTTGATTTTTGACATTCTATGTACTGTATCTGATTTTATGTATTTGTACTGGCCTGCCTGGCCCAGATTGTAGTTGAAAGGGTTTTCAGTCCAGCCCACCCACCCTGTTAACAAATATTAAACAAAATAAAAATATATATAGTAACTGGTTCTGTGTAAATGAAATCTCAGCAGTCTTTGGACATCTGTGGGAATGCAGCATTCCTGACCCTGAGTTTGGTGGCTTAGGAAAGAAAACTGGAGATTGCATGGTTTGGTTAAGTGTCAATTGAGTAGTATATAGTGCCACTCTATCCTAGTGAAAGAGCGAGAATGACTGTTTGCCCATCAAGGCTTGGAGTTCTGAGACTTACCTAAATGACATAACGGCCACCAAGAATAGTTTCTTCTAAGACAGGAATTAAGTAGGGGATAATTCTGATGGCTCAAAAGGGCAGTGTTAATTTTACATAGTTGAGGTCTCATGGTGGAGCAGTCTGCTTTCTAGAAGGCCTAAGATGGAGGAATTCATTACGGAATTGTTTACCAGAATGTCTAGAATATAACGTTGATTGCACTGACAGACACAAAAAAACAGAAGCATGCACTTTTACAGACTTGTAAGCTAAACCTGATTTGTAGAGGTCTAACAGATATTCCAGGACCAATGTCATTCTAACCTTTCTGAGGTCAGGTTCTATAGAATGACAAAAAATTCTTTCATGTTTCAAAAAGTTTTCTTGTACTGGATTTTCTAGCCTCCTTCATAGTATTTATCATGTTATCTGAATAGTTGTACCTGCCTGGGATCAGAGAATGATCCTCAGGCTGTCAGGCTCTGTGTTGCCATTTGGTGTACAGCAAGGATCATCTGCTTTGAGTAAATAGGCTGCTCACTGATGCAAAACTTTGTTCTTTCCACTTGCCAGGTTGTGTGAGAGAGGAAACAAGTGCTGTGTTGGTCAAAAATAAACTAAGGATAATGTTTGGCCTCTCATTCTCCAACTGGATCAACACCCTGGGGATCAAAGGTAAGCATACGCAAATTGATCAATTCACAGAGAAGGCATATGTCCTCCAGAACCCTCGGTTGCTACCCCAGAGTAAAACTGTCTCAGCTGGCTGTACACTGTTCAAATGAGAAGCAAACAGGTCAATATCCGGTACATCACATCTCCAAGTTAAGCCTTTAAATATTTTAATGTTTAACATCCATTCATAAGGGTCTGATTGGGCTTTGCTCAGTCTGTCTGCTTAACATATTTTGTATTAAAGAAATATGTGTGGTCACCATACTTTTTCCCACTCTCATGGCTATCACCCAAACCTGCATGGCCAGACAGCAGAGTAAGCGGAGAGAGTCCCCCCACTCTTATTTACCACATGACTCTGGTACTGCCTGTCTTTACATGCATCACTCCTTCCTTTAGGTCCATCCTGTTGTGGAAGGAAGTTGTAGTCCACAAAAACTGACAGACTAGAAAAGAGTCATAAAGACGATAGAGTGGACTATTGAGGATAAGAAAGAAATTATGTATTGTTACTATTAAGCAAGGAGCCCAGAATTTCCAGACAGATGATATACAAAAAGATTAAGAAAAAAAATTAAAGGAAAGAAAAAATACTTGCTCAAGAAAAACTGTCAAAAGCTTCAAATAGAAATTTGTTTTAATTAATAAAACAGATTCATGAAAAACATTATACGGACCAAGAAACCCTAGGCCATTTGGAAAAAAGTGACTGAGGAAGTGCAAAAATATAAAGACCAAAATCTAGAGATTTTTGAAAGGTATGAAAAAGAAATATGGACATGGGAAAGAAACATAGATCTGATATGGAGCAATATTTATGAAAAGGAGAAAGCCAAAATTGAATACATAAAAAGCAGCTCCAAAGATATTTGAAGAGAAATACAGGCAAAGGCACCCAGATATGAAAATTTTCACAATACAAAAATAAAATAACAAAGGGGGAATGCAGAACAGAAGATTTGTAAAGAAGAAGTTACAAAAATAGAAACTGAAGTTATGGATTACCTGCACAAATAAGGATTTAGTGTTGAAAGTTTAACACAGGTCATGTCACATCTATGATGGACCAATAAGTCCCCCAAGTAAGGAGAAACATGAAGAGTGTGAGATATCTGAAGAAGAAATATGGTCATGGGAAAGAAAAATAAATTTAACATGGTACAATATTTATGCGAGGGAGAAAGCAAAATTATGAAATATAAAAAAGCAGCACCATAGGTATTCGAAGAGAAATACAAACAAAGGCATCCAGATATGGAAAATTTTACAATACAAAAAAATAAATAAAAAAACACAGAGGAAAGTAGAAAAGAGGATTAGTAATGGAAAAATTAAACAAATAGAAATGAAGTTATGGATTACCTGTGAAGTGAAGGATTTAGTGCAGAACATCTAACTCTGATAATGTCACAACATAATAAAATGAACAATGAATGTCCAAATTAAAGAGAAACCAGTGGAACAGGAAACATCTGATCAGTTCCGATATGGAGATACTTTGGAGCCTTCAGCAGGGAACCAGTTCAAAAGTTCAGTTGGAGTTGCACTGCAAGGGAAGGAATAGGAAACTTTGGCAACTCTGACACAGTCAATATTGTGGAATGATAGGCCAGTGAGTTCCCATATGAAACAGCAACAGATGACACAGGGTGAAGCTGAAGAGAACATGGCACAGGAAGATTTTCTGGAACTTTCTGTAGGATGCCCACAGGAGAAAGGGAGATAAAAATGTGTCCTTAGTTTAGAAGAAAATGATCTAAGGGAAGAATTTCTTGATTTAATAGAGATGGATAGACATATTAAGATCAGTTGAAAGAAATAGTCTACAGAAAGTTCAATAAGACCCAAAATGATAGAAGATTGATACAACAAATGAACACAGTAATCAAGACTGTTCATAGAAATTCATGCAGTATAACACAAGTAAACAGGCTATATTACTGTGCAGCTAAATTAATAACAGATAAAATCTTACAGCAAAAACACAAGACAGTAAGGGAAAGGAGGGGGAGAAATCAAATGCCATTGTGGAAGTATCGAATAGAGAAAACTATAAAACAACTGACAATAAATGTCACTGTTGGAAGAGTACAGAAGAGGGAATAGATCAATAAAAATACTCAGAAAGATGTATGTGATAAAAGCAATGCACAGTATCAGAACAGACCAGGATCTATTGTACATTATTGCAAATAAACTAAAGATATCAACACAGGCAGAAAAACATAGAAGATATGCAGATAAATATAAAGAAAAAATACAATATAAGCCATTTATTGATGACCCAAAAAAGTTTTATAGAGAAATGGGAAACAAGCCAAAAGGAATAGAAACACCACCCAAATAGAATAAGAAATAGACACATTTGGAGGAATATCTATGAAGATCCTGTGGAACATAAAGATGCAGAATGGATAGAAGAAATATAGAATAAGAGTTCAAATGTACAGGAAATAAAATGGAATGAAGTAATGGCCAGAGAAACTGAAACAAAATTAAGAAAAGCTCCTAAATGGAAAAGCCCAGGCCCAGCTGCAGTACCTAATGTCTGGCTAAAAGTATTTGTGTCTTTACATGAAGATTTAGCCATGCGTAAGAACTATTTATATGCGCACACTTTACAGGCACCAACCTGGTTAACCAGGAAAAATTATACTCCTCCTTAAGAGTGAGCCTGCGAAATAACTTGCCTTCCAACAATGTTTAATCTATATAGTGGAATGGATGCTGACAGAGTTTATAGTTATTTAGAAGAAAATTCGATCATGGCAACAGAACAAAAAGGTAAGAAATGAAAGTCATATAAAACAAAGGATCATTTGTTGAGTAAAGTCATAATGGAAATTGTAAAACGGGGAAGAATCTATGTATGACATGGGTAGACTACAAAAAAAATTTCATTCATGGATAAGAGAGTGCTTACAAATGTATAAGATACACCCTACACTGATCAATTGCATTACAGTGACCATGAAACATTGGCAAACCACTTTGCAGCTAAGCCATGATAAAGGACAAATGATTATCCCAGGGATAAAAATTCAAAGGGGATAGTCTAGGGTGACTGTCAGCGCTGCTCTTTTGTCTTGCCTTTAACCCATTAAGCTGTTTACTTAATAGAGTAGGTCATGGCTACAATTTGGCTCCCAGAAAACAACAAAGTGTAAAGACTTCTCATCTTCTCTTTGGGAATGATTTAAAACTGTATAGTTCATCAGATGAGGAACTGAAAGCACAACTGCAAGTAGTCAAAACTTTATCAGATGATATAAGAATGTAATTTGGTCTTGATAAATGTGCAAAAGCAAACTTTAAAGCAGAAAAGCTGCAGCACCAAGAAATTATCAGTGTCGGACAGGAATGTGATATAAAAGAACTTGAGCAAGATGAAGTGTATAAATATTGGGAAATGATGAAGGATCAACAATAAAACATGAACAAATGTGAATAGAAATGTGGAAAATGTATAACTATTGTTGCAAGCACAGAAAACTATTGGAACAACCTCGTATCGATTAGTATTTAATGCATGAATGGTTAAGGAGAGGTTAATTTAAACCTAAAGATGAAAGGTTAGTATTGGTGGCCCAGGACAGTGGACTGCATACATGTTGGTTTACAATCTATTAAACATGTCAGAGAAACAGACAAATTGCAGGTTTTGTAAAACAGAATTGGAAACAGGTGCACATTTTGTTGCTCTGTGTGATACACTAATGGCAGAAGGCCTGTATACTGGAAGACATAATAACGTGGCAAAACTGTTGCATTGGGGATTGTGCAAACATAGTATTGAAGGAGCTGAGAAACACTGAAAACATAGCATAAGCTACAAAGCATTATAGAAAATGGTTTATATCATATGGGATTACCCATTGCCAAAAGTTTGAAAAATGGGAGAAAAACAGATATAGCAGTCCAGGAAAAGGAGACAAAAATAGCATTGAACATTGAAATTGCTACACCAAGTGATTACAGTGTCTTACATACAGAGAGACACAAAGTCATAAAATACCAGGACTTACAGGCAAAAACAAGGACATTGTGGATGAAAGATACATAAACAGTTCCAATAGTAGTAACAGCAATAGCTCTCATAAAAAAAGAATTTACAGTCATATTAAGATATGTTATCGATACTTGTAACGCCATATGAATTGCAGAAGGAGTCGATTCTGGATACACAGTGAATCTTAATGGCTGTGAAGAGCACTTTTAGTGAACATCAAAGATTGAACAATACTAATTTCATGAACTTTAATTGTACTTTGACTTAGGAATGGGGTCCATTCCCGTCATGGAATTAGAAACCCAATAGTCTTAGAGAAATTAAAAAGTAGGGAGAAAGGCTTTTAGGGCACTGAGTACCATCATCTCCCTGATATAATTTATGTCCATCATGTCTTCTCAGGTCCATTATACTTGGAGATTCCTTATAGGAGCTCCTTATGCTATGTCTCAGGACTCAGTGGTAAGAGCCATGACTGGTTCTGGGAATCAGAAGTGAATCTTCCTGTTCTGTGTAAACTGCTGGGTCCACCATAAAATCTTTTCACACTTGGCACCAGAGAAATCCTGCTCTCCAAAGGGTGTGTGCTTGTCACCACCTGTTTCTTATGTAGCACTGAGCTTCCTCATATGGAGGCCTGATACTGGGGCATCAAAGTATGATGCCAAATATCCTAATAGTTTGAAATATTGCCTGCCACTTTCTAAATGGAACTGATGAAGTGTCTCTACAACAGCTCTTGTTTCTCCTGCTGCAAGAAGGCTCTGCATTAAGAGGAGTCTAGGCATGCTCTCAGGAAAATTGCTTTTTGAGAGGAGGTCAGGGAGAATTTTCCCTAGTTGACAGTCCCATGTCCCAAGACCAGTTCTGGATGAGATTCACTGATTTTGGTGCACCTCAGTACAAAGCTGCTTGAATCAATCACCTAGGTAGGGATAAATCTGAATACCCTTTATCCTGCCAAAGGCTATCGGTGGAACCAGAAACATAACCATTCTGAGAGCTCTGGTCAAGCTAAATGGCAAGATAGTGAATGATTTTTTCATGTTGCAAATCATAGGAACCTTATATATATATATATATATATATATATATATATATATATATATATATATATATATATATTAATGGCTATAGGAATATGCGAGTAGGCATCTTTCAGTACTAAGATCGCCAGGAAAGCCCCTTAGAGGGCAGCAAAAATCATTCTAGGGTATGTATTTTGAACTTGGCAGCTGATAGGAACTTAAGTATGAAAGGTCTAAGATGGGCTTCAAATGCCCTTCATTTCTTGGGACCCAAGACTTGGAGAGGTGTGGAACTGTGAGTAACTAGCTTTTCAAAAGAAAGAAAAAAAAAAGAAAAAATCCAGATAATTAAATTATTTCAATTCTGCTTAAATATTTGAGTTACACTTAGTGACCTGTATGTTAATAATACTTGTACTTTTCTGCTCTTTTCCATCTGTTTGCATATTTAAGTTTGTTTTGGGACCTTAGTCTTGTTTATTAAGAGTTGTGGGAAGATTGTGTTTTTGTGTTATTCTGCACTTTTATTTCCAGATTTGCCTTTTATTCTGTGAACGGTGTTAGTGGAAAATTTCTGTATAGTCTTGTGTCTTAAACTGTAGTAGAAGGTCAATAGTGAGAGAATTGTTTCTGCTCCAGTTTGTGCTTCAGTGCTTTTATATTCTGCTCATCTTTTAGCTGTATGAAGTTGATCTCTGTGTCTGCCCCATCCCCCACTAACACATTAAGCTAACGTTTCTGAAAGAGCTCCAATGTCACCTTTATTTGTTTGTATGCCTCTTTAGCTAGCCTGGCTGGTTTTCCCCAACCCCCTTCATTGCTGATGTTGTTTTATAATAAGGCTGTGTTTGTGGCCTCTACTGCTTATGATAATCTGATTTCCGAAAGTCCCTCCCACCCTTCCTCTTCAGTTGCTATAGACTGTTGTATAAGCTATTTAATACTCTTCACACCCAGTGTTTTCCAAAGATCTATGATACTGAGCGCCCACCCAGTAAACCAGTATTGCTCTTGAGTATACCTCCTTTACTACTATTGCCTCCTGCTCATTTTCCAGGAGCTCAGCAAAGCTTGGAAGTCCTAGTTTACATTCAAGAAGTGTTTTACTTGTATCCAGTGCCATCCAGGCAAAATTAAGTTCCTTTGGTTGCTAAATAATGCTTAATTTATTTGATTCCTGCTTTTATTTGTGTATTTCACTGATTATTTTTTTCTCATAAGAAAAAATAAATAAATAAATAAAATTTGCTCTTGCTCACAGTGTTGCTGTATGGCTGTCTTGAAATTGCCTTCAGCTATGGACTTCCAGCTAGTTGTTTAAGTGGTTTGTGGTAGCACTGCACTTGTAGGTTTCTTCTACTGTGTTTTTACATCACAAGGACTGTGTTTATTCATCTTATGGCAGAAGGTGTTTGTCTGGTCTGAGTTGGGAAATACAAAAAAATGACATATAGTGTAGTTATTTTACTGGACAGAGGGCTCATTCATTAGTTTTCTGCTTTTTGTTTCTGGGCTGCTTTAAATTTTGCATATTTGCATGGGTTAGCAGTGATCTATGCAGTAGCAAACACCTAGAAGGAATTGTTCCTAAAGCTGTTACATGTAAAGCAGCAATTGCGCACAAATACCTTCTGTGCCAACAAGCCTAGCGCAGCTAGTTGGGAGTCAAGTTGCAATACATACAGATTTAGTTGAATTCAGTATTGTGTAAACATTAAAGTTAGTAGAGTTTAGTAGTTGAGCATAAGCTGCTCTGATAAAGCACCCTTAAAAGCCTTCTAACCCCAATACTCCACCCTCTTATAGCGCACAAATCAAAGGACTAGACAGTATGGATATGCAGTTTCTTAATTTCTCTGTAGCCAGCTTGGTGGATATGGGCATCATGAGGCAACCACTTAATCCTTGTAGAAGCAGACACAGTATGTGAGAGGTGTACTTACACAATGACACTGGAGGCTAAACTTTCACATACAAGTTTACATCAGGATATCAAAACCATGCACACAACACCCACCACACAAAATGAACAACACACACATATATGCTGAGGCAGTCTTCCTAAACAGCAAAGATTTCCTAGCTCGCCCTTGGTCAAAGCTATGCCTCAGCAAACCCAAAGGCACTCAGAAAAACATCATCTAACACCACACATACTGTCACTCTGAGTTGAGTCCCAAACACTTAGCCCCTAAGGGAAGCAAACACACTTCCCAGAACTCTTGTCATATGGGAGTCAATTGTAAGATATACTGATCCCTTCTAACCAGGCTAAGCAAGGACAAAAAAACTTATTTGCTTAACTGGAGCCAGAATCTGCCAAATTACATATGCATTCAAGTCTTCACATCACAGGTACCAGTATGATTCCATCATAGTCCATGTAGGTGTAAATGACCTGTAATGTACCTCCCTGGACTACATGGAGAGAAACATTATGGAGCTTTCAGGCTGGTATGAGCCTAGCACTGAACAGCATATTACCATCACAGATGATGATGCCACAATATGAGCAAAAAATGACTGATTTCAACAACTGGCAAGCTTTCTGGTGTCTCACTAAGTGGATTCAATATTTGCCAGCTTGGGAGAGCATGGTTAAGAAACCACATTGCTTTGCCAAGTATGGGTCTGCACTTCTCCCTTCTAGGCTTTTGAATACTGACTAAAACTTTATCCGTCCCCATATTGCCTTTTTTAGACAATGCCAAATTGACAAACCTACTGACATAGCAAAATCAACTCATCTGAACCTCAAAGTGTTACTTCTCAATGCCAGAAGTCTAAACAAAAAACTATCCTCCCTCCATGCCCTCCTCACATTGGAGAATATAGACTGAGACATGGCTTAAAGCAGCAGGGTGTACCCAGGCAGTGAAAGGTTTCAGTGCATTTCACACTTTTAGACCAGCAGCTGCAAAGAAAATGGCTAATGGAGGAGGAGGTGTCTCAATATTCATTAATAACAAGTATACCTCGAGGATGGTCAAACAGGATGACGTGCTGGAGTTCCTCCATGTGCAGATAATCATAGACAAAAGCCCATACTATATCCTAGCCAGCTATAGGTCACCCTCCATGTCCCAAGAAGCTCACAATGCATACTTGGATGTACTGGAGACACTTACCATCCAACATAACACCCTACTCGTGGAAGATTTTAATTACTCCTCTACAAACTGGGAATTCTATACTGCCTCAGATCTACAGGCACAGAGGTTCTTGGACTTCGTAAATAGAAACACTCTTGACCAAATAGTTACTGCATACTCTAGAGCCTCCAACACACTAGACCCTCATGCTTACAAATATGGGAGAACGCTGCACCAACCAATGTCTCATCCTCCCTGGTATGATCTGACCATAAAGCTGCCTCCTTTGAAATCAAAATAGACTCCATAATCCCATTAAAACCAGTAACGGTTAGGTACTATTCCAAGGGAAATTACCTTTTATTAAGTGATGTTTTGTCAAAATTCAATGCTCCTCCAATCTGAAAGAACACAGCAGCCTACACTGAATTGCTGTCAGAAACTCTGTACAACCATGTCAATGGCTGCATAGAGGGCTGCTGTACCTACCAGAAGTAAACCCAGGAATAGCCCTAGAAACAAACCACACTGGTGGCATCCCAAATTAAACAGGATATACCAAAAAAGGAAAAAAATATATAGCATAAATCAGGAAGGATAATTCCCATAGAAATAGGAACTCTCGCATCAAAGTAAATAGGCAACTAAGGATAATTAGGTTAAGTAAAGCCAACTTTGAAGGAGAAAGATAACCATAAGACCTTCTACAGCTATGTCAGAAACCTCAAGGGCAGCACACAGCAATTTGCTGCAACATTCACCAAGCCTTGCAATATGGCAAACCTGTTGGTGGGCAAATGTAGTTCCAACTTTAACCCCCCCTCACTCCCCAACCATCCCCTCAAAAAAATATCCTCAAACGTAACACTTCCAGCTATAACTAGGGAGCATGCACTGGTTGCATTCACTAAAGCAACATGACCTCAATGAACCCAAATAACATCCCAAGATGCCTTCTGAATAGTATAAAAAAAGAAGTTATGTCTTACCATAATGTTCCATCTGTATTGTTGATCCTCGTTCAGTCATTATGCATGGGTATCGGTTCCGACCTCGGAACTGAGCCGGTCATTTTCCAAACTCACGTCAGCTACAAATGCTCAAGCTAAACTCTTACCCATAATCCCCCTCTCCCTGTTACCTCAGATTGAGTTTGCAAGTCAAAAGAAGGTAGAGGCTACCTCTGGTCAAATGACTTAAGAGAACCGGATGATGAGATCCACTAGAAGCCACAGGAGGGGGAAGGAGGGAGGGTTGTAATGACTGAACGAGGATCAACAATACAGATGGACTGTTATGGTTAAGACATAACTTTTTTATCTGATATTGTTAATCCTCATTCATTCCTTACACATGGGACAGAGCCCCCAGCTACCTCTATTCCTGGGAGGCTGTCATGGAAGAACATTCCTGAGCACCATAGAACCAAAAGATGCTCTTCCCCTGGAAGCCAAATCCAATTTGTAATGATTGATGAAGGTATGAGGTGTAGCCCAAGTTGCAGCTGCACAGATGTTATGTAAAGAAGCTCTGGCATGGAAGACAGCAGAAGTTGCCACCGACCTTGTCAAATGAGCCTTCATGGTAGTAGGCAACGGAATATTATGTTGTGTATGAATGAAGGTCACACAGTCTTTCAACTATCTAGCTAATGTGACCTTAGCAACAGCAGATCCTAATCAAGGGCCAGAACAGGCCAAAAATAACTGGTCAGATTTACGAGGGGACCTAGTCCTGTTTAAGTAAAAATGGATTTGCCTGTGGATTTCCAGGGTATGTAGGCAATACTCTTCTCTGTTTGAAAGAATGGGAAAGAAAACTGGCAATTCAATGGTTTGATTAATGGGTATTTCTGAGATCACTTTTGGCAGAAATGAAGGATTAGTTCTCAAAGACACTCTATCTCTATGAAAAATCAAGTATGGACTCTTCATGCATAAAGCTTGAAGCTCAGATATGTCTGGCAGAAGTAATGGCGACCAAAAACAAGATTTTCCATGACAAATATTTGAGGTCACAAAAAGAAGCTGGTTCGAAGGGTGGCATTGTCAGAGCTTGTAAAACTAATGATAGATCCCATGGTTGAATAGGTTCTCTAAAAGGTGGCTTCAGATGATTCACACCTTTTATGAAGGTCTTGCACAATTTGTGTGACATGAGAGGAGTCTTGGACACCCTCATGGAAATTAGATATTGCAGCCAAATTAACTCTAATGGTAGAGGCCGATAGACCCGAATGAAAAAGGTCGGCCGGATACTCTAGTATTATCGACACTGGTGCTGAGAAGGGATCTACTTGCTTTTCTTTCAGCCAACAGATAAATCTTTTCCACTTGCTTAGATAAGTAATTCTAGTGGAAGACTTATGAGATGCAATGAGAATGTCATGTACTGGTAAAGAAAGATCATTCTGCCTGGCAATCAAGGGAATTGGAGTAGCCAAGCTGTGAGCTTCAGGCTGTCCAAGTTGGGATGAATCAGGTTCTGTGGATGTGAGATCAACTCCGGGGTTGGATGGAGAATCCATGGTCAATCTAGTAGGTGAGGCCAAAGGAAGGGGAACCAAATCTGACGAGGCCAATATGGTGCTATGAGGATCACCTTGCTCTTCAACCAACGGGCTTTCTTCAGAAACTGGGGAATGAGGGGAAAAGGTGGAAATGGTTAAAGAAGACCCGAGGGCCAATTGTGGACTAGAGTATCCCTGGGTGACTGTCCCGGAGGAGGAATCAGGACAAAGTAGTTGCTGCATTTGTAGCTGGTCAGGGATGCAAAGAGGTTGCAGCAAGGATGGTCCCAGCAGTGGAAGATCTCCGCTGCTATCAAGGGATTCAGGGACCACTCGTGAGGTTGTAGAATGCACCTGCTGAGTCTGTCTGCTATCACGTTGGAACTCCCTGGAATGTACGTTGCTAGAAGAAAACAGTTGGTAGCCATCGCCCAATACCATATCCTCATGGCCTCTCGACAAAGGGGGTAAGATTTGGTTCCACCTTGTTTGTTGATGTACCAGACCACCGCCATGTTGTCTGATTGAATTGCAATCATACCATACAGCAGCAGGGGATGGAATGCTTGCAACACCAGAAGCACTGCCCTCAGCTCTAGGACATTTATAGGCAGTTGGGCCTCCAATTCGACCAAGTGCCTTGGACTGTCTTGTCACTGACATATCCCCCCCACCCCATTAGGGAGGTGTCCATGGTCACTGTGGCCTTGGGTTGCTGGGGGGAGAAGGGACGAGACCATTGTGACGGATTGTGTGTCATCCACCAATTTAAATCCTGTTTGCACCTGTGGGTTACTCGAATCTCGGCTGAAAGAGGATGCTGAAAAGGATACCATTGGGTGAGCAGTAGCCATTGTAGAAGCCTCATATGAAACCTGGCCAGGGGTACAATGGTGATTGAGGCTGCCATGAAACCCAACAGCTGTAGGACAGAGTGAGCTGTGGATTTCTCCCTTGAAAGGATTGGGATCAGTTGTTGCTTTATCCTTAGAATTCTGTGCTCTGGAATGGCAGCTCTGCAGTTCTTTGTATCCAAGATAATCCCTATGAATTCTGTGGACTGAGATGGGGTGAGATTGGATTTTTGCCAGTTTATGGTTATGCCTAGCCTTTGTGCAGCGAGGAGAGAGTATGCCAGGGCTTCTTCCAGTAGATGAGTGGTGGGGACAGAAATGAGTCAGTCTAGGTATGGAAACACCTGAAATCATTGTAGTCACAAGTGAGCTGTGATGACTGCCATGCACTTTGTGAACACTCTGGGGGCTGTAGAGAGTCCGAAGGGCAGTACTCTGAACTGGTAGTGACTGGCTCCTGCACGAAAGTGGAGAAATCTTCTTGATGGCCTGTCCACTTTTATGTGTTAGTAGGCATCTTGAAAATTTATCGAGCACATCCAATCATCTTTTTCCAAAAGCAGAAGGATAGCCTGTATTGTGGCCATCCAGAATTTTTGTACTCTCACAAACTTGTTCAATACACTGAGATCCAAAATTGGTCTCCAGTCCCCGGTTTTCTTTGGCACCAAAATAGTCTGGAGTAGAATCCGGATCCTATCTGGTCTGGAGGATCTATTTGAATGACTCTCTTTCTTAGCAGCTTTTCTATCTCTAGCGCTGCTTCTTCCGTTTGACTGGGTGGAACATTGGGAAGGTTTTTTGAAGGGACAGGACAAAGATAGAAGGGGATATGATAACATCTGGTTATAATCCTTTGTACCCAAGAATTGGTGGTGATGGTTAGCCAGGCAGAAGGGTACAAGGAGAAATGACCCCCAACCACCTCCAGAGGAAAGGACCGCTGGTAGGATTGGCCAGGGAAGAGTCCCTGGAACCCTGGTTATGTGGACCCCCTCTGCCCTGAATGGAGTGCCTACCCTGTAAGTTTTCCCCTCTGGCTCTAGGGGAAAACTCAGCCTGTGTGTCACGGAAAGGACCCTGAGATTTCTTGAACCATATCTTCCCACTCTTTTGGTTTCAGGAGAAAGCACGTTGAGGGGAAGAATAACGGACACCTATGGCAGAAAGGGTCTTACCATCCTGTTCACATCTGGCCAGTGTGATTTTAACTTTGGGTCCAAACAACAAAGAGGCCTCAATGGGAGCATTAAGAAAGGAAGCCTTAAAGGGTTCTGTGAAATTGCAGAAGCGCATCCAGGCTTGTCGTCTCAAGACCACATCTGTACCTGCTGCTCTAGCTGCTGCTCCTGATGCGTGAGATATCAGTCACATAGAGGAGTTAGATATTGACTCAATGGTGGCCAGCTGACAGGCCACTTTGTCACAGACCTCATCAGACACGGCACCAGCCAAGGTTTCAGAGAGCTCGGAAATCAGATCCCTTTGAAGCCTGGTAAAGTGTGCCATATAATTCAGGGACCTGATAGTAAAAGTTGCTGATACAAAGGTGTGCTTCATTATCCTGTCCACGGCCCGGGACTCTTTGTTAGGCGGATGGACAGTCTGGCTTTCTTCTTCCGCCAGATCCTTTTTTGTTGCAGCCGCCACCACCACAGCATCCACAGGAAGACCTTTAGACCAATGGTAATCCATAGCAGGAGGGGACAAAATCTTATCTGGCCTCCGGGGAATAGCCTCAATGGTGTCAGGAGCCTTCCACATGCTGCACGATGAGCCGGACAAGTTCATCGGCAGGTGGAGCAGTGGGTGTGAAAGGCCTGCAGGAACACAGACTCCTCAGAGGTTGGGTTAGAGGGCTGCCAGTCACCTCTCTGTTTAAGGATTTCAAGGCTATCACCAAAAGATACCTCAGAGGGTGACCGATGGGCTCCTTCCCCCTCATCAAAGTCTGTGTCTTCAGTGAGGGACTCCTCTGTGGTGTCCATGTGCTTCCTCTTACACAAACTTTTCCGGTGGACTTCCTCAGAGGGAGAAGCTGGGGAAGACAGCGGAAAAGGGGTTTCCTGTGGGAATATGTCCTGAGGCCCTTGTACCCGGTGTCCGCTAAGTGAGACTTTTGAAAACAGTGTACCAGAGGAGGGCTGGGGGATAGACAGCACAGTATCACCAGCAGAAGCCAGAGCCTTCTCCATCAGTTGAAAGGCTGGTTCACCTGAAGAGGGGTGAGTGTCCAGGACAGGGGTCACCCCTCCCCTAAGTGGCTTAGCCTGCCAACTCAGAGTCCCCGGATGGCTGTCGAACAGCAAATTACGTGTGTCACAACTGTCATCCTGGGTCGTAGCAAAACTCCCCTGCCATGAAGGCAACTGCGGTTCCTTAGTGAGATCCATAAAGGAAACCGCAGCGGGGGAAGACTGTGCTATATCAATGGACTTCAAAGGCAATGAAGGAGGAGGATAAGAAGGGGTCTTTGGAGATGGGTGATCACCTCCTGAGGAAGGACAGGTCCTGGGGGGCAGGGATACCTCTGGCCAGAAGCATTTGATCCACAAGACGCAACACGTCATGTTCGGAAAGGCGTCTAGTGGACCTCACGGAGACTGAGGGAGAAACAGGTCTGTCCACAGAACAGACAAGTTCAATGCCCACCTCACCAGTCTGCACCGAGAATAATGGTGCCGAGAGAGACCGGACTACGGGTGTCTCCACCAAGGTAATCAATGGTGCCAAGGTCACGGTCTGCACTGACACAAGGATCAGTGCCGAAGTGGTTGCCGGTACCGAAGCTGGAACTGACAAAATTGGAGTCAATAACTGAGGCGTCGGTTCCAAGGTCAAGGTCTGCACCGACTAAACAGTCGGTGCCGATGCAGTAGTCATAATAGTCTGAACCGAGGAGCCCCTCGGTGCCAATATAGAAAAGGCTACAGGAGAAGACAGAGCCAAGATCACTGATGGTGTCAAAGACCTCGTTGCTGGAAGTCTAGGCACCGAAAGCACTGGGGCTGACTGAGTGAGCTCTGAAGCAGAAATTTTAGCCTTTTTAGGTCTTGGTTGGCGGGAGTCCCCAGCCGGGGACAAAGGCAAAGACTTGGCCTTAGTAGAATCATCCAAAATTTTCTTATGGGCTCTAGGAGGGGTTGACGCCTCCAACCCAGAAATAGCCTCTGAAAAGGGAGATTTGAGAAGTCCCTTCAGCAGCAACTTATTTTTACTTTCCAACAAAATTCTGTTAGAAAACTTTTTACAAATAGCACAGGACGGGTCAACAGATAAGTGGAACACACACAAGCAATAAACGCACAAAGAGTGTGCATCTGATGTAGGTAATTTGTGCCCACAATCAGAATACCTTTTGAATCCCGGACTACCTTTCTTATCTGCCATGATATAAAAAGGGGACAGTAGAAAGGGTACCAGCAATGGTATAAAAGAATACCAGAAGGTATGAAGAAAGGAAGAGATTACCAATGATGGTAAGGGAGAAATACCTCGCTGTAAAAGGTGCAGAGTAAAGAGAAGAAAACTCAAGAAAATATGGTCACTAAATGTGATAGGGTAAGAGACAACAAAATAGAAACTTTTCTGACAGAAAAAGTTATATATATGACTAGTCTGACAACAAATATCTATACTTAGGTCAAGAGAAGCAGCTTGACATGACCGAATGGCAATGTGGCAAACAAAATCTGAGGTGATGGGGGATTATGGGTAAGAGTTTAGCTTGAGAATTTGTAGCTGATGCGAGCTTGGAAAATGGCCGGCTCGGTTCCGAGGTCAGAACAGATATCCATGCGTAAGGAATGAACGAGGATTAACAATATCAGATTATGACTTTTTAGGACCCCCTGGAGTCATTAACTAACTATAGTCTTAAATAGGCTTTGTGCCATGTAAATGGAGGACTGCAACAGCCATTCACCTTCATAAGGGAGGACCTCCAACAGATCTTGGACCCTGCTTTGATGAACCTTTTGCACATCTGTAGTGCAAAACAAACAGCATCAGAACTACTACATTAAAAGCCCTACATTTTGCTTGCAACATAAATAGGACATGTTGGAGAGACAGAAAGGTTTCTCAGATAATTTGTATTCTATGGAATAAGCTTCCCATCCATGTGAAGCAGAGCTCCTCCCTATACCTTTTTAAGTGCAACTTGGACTAATGGATAGGTAATCAGAGATTTACCCTGGTCTGGCTCCTATACTCTGATGGACAGAGGCAGGCAGCAAATCACCACCTATCTAAAACAAATTTGTGGGTCACATTTGGATTGCACGGCTAGGCTTATAAGAGCCCTACTGTTTGTATACATCTATGAACCTATAACTTAGAAAGAACCCTGAGTAAAATCTTCAACCTTCCTCCCCAAAGAAAACTTTTCTATGCCTCCAGTGTCTAGTAGTTTTTAGTACGTGCGGCATAGGGTCCAAATGGTCTTTGGGTACAGGCAGCATTCCCATGAACAGAGGTTTATATAGGAACTGAAAGGTGTAACTGGTTTTATGATTAGCACTGATTTATCCAGAATAACTTACTTCCATAATTTTACAAAGGACGACAAGCATCCTCCAAGTTTTGGTAAGGACAGTTCTGGTGGGGGCATGAGAGAGGGCTAGGTGGTCTTGGATGGGCAGAGGGACAACCTGGATGAGTCATGGCTGATTCCTGTGAAGGTTCTGGCCTTCATGCCCCCCTGGCTTCTCTCAGGCTTTAGCTTGTCATTCCTTTTTGCACATTCCTTGTTTCCCTTTATCAGACCAGGCAGTCTTCTGTCTGGAACTGAAAGACCATGTTGTAGGGAGAACATTTCTGATATATTTAGGGACCAATGTTTGAAAGAAATCTGTCTAACTGGGTAATTGTACTCATTTCCTCTAGTTTCTTATATACCTCATAAGATGTATGCACAAAACAGAAATACTTACTGGGGCATTGAGGATCTCTCTCTTAATATTGTCTGTCAGGATTATGGCCCTCAGCAAGGCATACCTCTTTATAACTGACCCCATAGCTGCTGCCCTACATGACACATCCACTGTATCATAACTACATTTAAGAGTGTTTAGCAATTTGGAAGGATAGAACATACAATCACCTGATCTTCAAGCCCCTCTACCTTAGTCTCATTTTCTCCAAAAGGGTTTGTTGATGAGAAAACATATAGGCTTGACAATTCAGGGCCCTGCAGGGAAGGGTAAGCAGCAGCAGCATACACTTTCTGACTGAATCTATCTAGATCTCTAATCTCTGACATCTGGAATACGATTGCAGGTACAAGATGAGGCTGGCCCCTTGCTAGGATCCAGTGACACCCCATCTGGATCAGCCAAAGGATTCCTCTAGAGGTACTTGTGGGAGTTCTTGACCCTGTAAAATGTGGTCAAGCTTCTTAGCAGCATGGGGTGGGGGGAGTCAGGCTCCATTGATGCATTTTGAAAAACATCTTCCAGGACATCTACAACTGAAGACACTGCTAGTAGCCTAGGCTCAGGAAGGCTTATAAAAGCCCTAGATCTCTGCTAGATTCTGAGCACTCCTTATATTCCCTCTGGATGGTTTCCTTCATTCTATGAAAAATTCCTCAAATGGGGAAGTAGAGGACAAGGTGTCTTTGGTAACTACATCATTTCTCAACCACTGGAAACTTACCCAGATAAGTCAGCTCATCAGCTTTGGGAGTCTGTGAAGTCAGATTCTTGTGTGGAAGGATCCATTCTTATATTTTTAGAATGGGTACAAGACAGCAGGCCTCTTAGACATAAGGAAGGACATAAAGCTTTCAGCCAGCTGGACTAAAAAGTCAGAAGTCCAGGACAGGGACTGGGTCGAAGCACTGCCCTGTCTAGGCTAAGGCAAGCTAGGTTGCATCTGTTCAAGTTTAGGTGCTTTGTGCCTCTCAGAATCTAAGAACTCCATCTATGAGGTCTCACGTCATGGGCAGGAAACTAAAACTTTATTGCAGACACTGGGAACCTCCTCATGAACACAAATCCTGTGGAATCTACTTATTCCAAAAATCAAGATACATGCTCCCAATGTCAATGGATCTTTGGCTGTCATAGAGACCTCAGGAAAGTCAGATCAGGAACACGTTAGAAACTGAAGGCATAGGCTCCTACAAAGCAGTCACTTTAGAGGCCTTGGCGAAAAAAACAAATCCACGATTGAGGGCTACGAAAGTACCTTGCTTAACATGAGATTGTGGGACCCTGGGAAACCTGAGTTGCTGGTTGTGTCCATGATTTTCTTAAATTTCTTCCTTTTTTGACTACTTTTTTCCTTGGGAAAGGTATTGGAGGATGTAACTCACAGCATGGCAGTGCAAAACCAAACATTTGCCCCTTTTGTGTGAGCAAACTCCCGCAGATCATTCTGCTGTAGACAGATTGCTGATGGGGTGACAGGAGCCCGTACTGTGCTCTGGGTCAAGTTAAAACAAACACCTGGGATGTAATGTTTGTGTGGAACCTGATTTCCACAGTTTCTGACCTTTACTATAACTTTCTCAGAGCCACATGTAGATTCCAAATAAGACAGTTGCTAATAATGAAAATGTTCACAAAATAGCTATCTGGAAGAAGGCTGACCACCAGACTATACATGCCACAGAAAGTATACACAACAACACTAAATGCACTGCAAAACCTGAAGATAGCATCAAATGATGCACCCTTTATACCACTGACATGCTCACATCTGAATGGGAGGGCTTTGGCAGAAAGCACTGGGGAGGGAAGAGCTCTAGAAGACTAGCCAGCTTAAGGCTACATGCAGGCAGGATATCACAAGAAGACAGGACTGCAACAGTGAATACTATGATGAACATATAGGGTGGCCTGCCCAAGATCATCTTTAACAGAGAAACTAATTATCTCACTCCTGTACAAATACATTTGTGCTTGCTTCAATAGCCGTAGTGTTAGCAAAATCAAAATTACAGTAGGCTATGTGAAAGAGTCTTCTAAACAGCTGGCTTTAACTTGGACTCAGGAAGGTCTGATATCTTTTGCATGGTAAGCTCCATTAGGAAAGACTGAAATCTGGATAAATGAGACAAACAGACACCTGCGTTTGGCTTGAATGTGACAGAGAATAAAAACTCTGCATACTATTTTCTTAGCCTTAGATTTCATATCAGGTGATAAATGTCGGAATCTATGCAACACTGAAGAGATCACAAAGAAATCTGCACCATGATGTTATGTGGAGATGTCTCTTTGCTCCCTCTAGGGGTCTGTGCAGATTATCAGCCTTATTTACAACAGAAGAAGCAAAATCTGGATAATTCCAGGGGAAGATAACAGACAAGTGGGATAAGATGATTCTTCCGGTAGAACAGAGACTAAACAAGACTAAACAACACACCTGATACACTTGTAATAGGTGACTCTATCGTCAGGCACACTGACGTCCCGCTCACCAGGCTGAACAAGGAGAGGGTCACGGTGAGCAGCCTGTCAGGCGCTAGGATCCGCCACATAACACAAGCACTCAGGTCACTCCAAGGCAAGTACAAATATGACTCAGTCATCGTCCATGCTGGTGTGAATGACCTGAGACGTACCTCCCTGGACTACATGAAAAGAGACATAGAGGAGCTCTCTGAGCATGTAGCCCAGGCCGGTATGACCCTGACCTTGAGTAGCATCTTACCCTCACCAAGAATGATGCCACAATATGAAGACAAGATGATCAATTTCAACAATTGGCTTAAGTACTGGTGTCATTCAAAGGGGATCCAATGCCTGTCAGCTTGGGATGATATGCTCGACAAGCCACGATGCTTTGCTAGGGACAGCTTGCACCTGTCACCCCCGGGCTTTCGGATACTGGCAAAGGCTCTTGCTACCCCCATAGTGCCTTTTTTAGGCAAGGCTCAAAAGACAAACCCACCTCCATAGGTATCACAAGGGATAAGAAACAAAGAATAATGCTACTCAATGCCAGAAGTCTAAACCTCAAGATGCATGCACTCGAAACTCTCCTTAGCATGGAGAACATCGATATCTGTGCAGTAACAGAAACCTGGTTCAGGGCTCCCAAAAGCACCCAAGCACTACCAGGTTATACCTCATACCATGCTTTTCGGCCCCAAAACTTGGACCGAACCACAAAAGGAGGGGGAGTATCGATATTCATCAAAGATACCCACACTTCCAGGTTGGTGGCAAAGCACGAAGCATCAGAGACTATCCATGTGCAACTAACAGTGGGTAAAACTGCCTTCCAGTTTATAGCCTGCTACAGACCACCCTCCCAAACCCAGGAACCCCACTCGGTCTTCCTGAGAACACTGGAAAATATGAAGGTCTCTCCAAACACCATTATATTGGGCGACTTCAACTACCCAAACATAGACTGGGAGCATTACTCTAGCTCCAACACTCTAGTCCAAAGGTTCCTAGAATTTATAAACTCAAATGCTATGGAACAACTTGTTACCACTCCCACAAGAGGGGAAAACATACTGGACCTGATCATCACCAACATGGGGACTCTATGCTCCAGACCAGAAGTGTATCCCTCACTGGTAAGATCAGACCATAAACTAATTTTACTAGATATTCACATCCCGACCCCACCCCCTGCCCAGAAAACCACAGTGAAAAACTTCTCTAAAGCAAATTTCACACTCCTCAAAACCGAGGTGGAATCCTTCAAAGCCCCCGGGCCTGTGGAAAATACGGCCCAGACCGCAGAATCCCTTATAAACGCATTCTATGAACACCTTCAGGAATGCATGGATCATGTGATCCCAAATAAAATCAAGACCCAATCCTCCAAAGGCAGACATCCTGTCTGGTGGACCCCAGCCATAAACAAACTATACAATAGAAGGAGGAAGCTACTAAATGATAGAGCAAAATCCCAAAAAGGGAAGGCATCACTGATCAGTATTAGCAAAAAACTATGGGCACTCATAAAATTGTCTAAGGCCAGCTTCGAGAGAAAAATTGCACAGGACACTAAGGATAATCACAAGGCTTTCTTTAGTTATGTTAGGAACCTGGGTGGGAATTCCCAGATATGCTCAGAATTAGTCCAAAATGACAAAAAATACACCAAACCCACAGACATTTCCAACATCCTAGCTGACAGGTTCAGCGCAAACTCCCCCACCTCCCCACCAAAAGGGCAAATATCTATCCCAGCAGAGTGCTGCCCCCCTGACATCTCAGATGCTCAGGTAAGAGCCGCCCTCTCCAAAGCAAAAAACACAGTATCAATGAGACCAGACGGTGTCCCAGGCTGCGTCCTACATGAACTCCAAGAAGAGCTAAACCCAAACATAAAACTACTGTTCAATCTCAGCCTTACTACAGGATATGTGCCCAAAGAGTAGCATACAGCAACAGTGGTCCCTCTCCATAAAGGTGGTGCCTTAACAGATCCTGGAAACTATCGCCCCATAAGCCTGACTAGCTTGGTCTGCAAAGCTATGGAAAGGATCATCATGGACCTCATAAATAAAGATATTGGGGACCTACAGACACTGGATCCTACCCAGTTCGGCTTTGTTAAAGGCAGATCCTGCCTCTTAAACCTGGTTGATTTCTTTGAAACAGTCACCAAGGCCATTGACGAGGGGAAGGTGGTCCACACAGCCTACCTGGACCTCGCAAAAGCCTTCGATACAATACCCCACTCGGGCATTATAGATAAGCTCGCCAGCTTAAATATAAACCCCTATGTCACTAGATGGATTGCAAACTGGCTCAAGGACAGAACCCACATGGTTAGAATTGCTGGAGCCATGTCAGACTCCAAACCAGTTACAAGTGGTGTCCCACAAGGCTCAGTCCTGGGACCTCTCTTGTTCAGTATATATTTCTCAGAGGTACAGGCCAACACGGAAGGACTGTGGCTGACCAAGTTCGCAGATGACTGCAAACTGGGCGCCATAATCGACTCTCCAGCCGACACAAGCATCCTCCAAAAGGGCCTCATAGAAACAGACAACTGGTGCCAGAGCCATGGCCTCAAGCTAAATGCAAAAAAGTGTATAGTCATCCCCTTTGGCAAAAACAAAGTGCCCACAAATTACCACGTAGGTGGTAATCCATTAAGTACAGAAGAAGTAATTAGGGTCCTGGGGACCCAAGTTGATAGCAATCTCTCATTTGACAACCACGTGGCCAAAGTGGTTAGAAAAACATTTTATATAACCCACCTAATCATGAAGGGATTCACATCTAGATCAGGGGAGGTCATCGTGCCTCTTTACTCATCCCTCATCAGGCCCATTATTGAGTACAATGCCCCTTTTGGGATGTCCCTTACCAGACACCTGCAGCAACTGGAAAGACCCCAAAAGTACCTCATCAAGAGGATCAAAGGGCTCAAACAGATGCCATATACTGCCCGGTTAAAGAACCTCCAGCTCTACTCAGTGGCATACCGCCTGTTCAGAGGCGATCTGTGCCTGACGTATAAAGCCATGTCCAACCTGGAATTAATGGACATGCTGCACCTCAGAAAATCCAAATCCCATCGAGCTACGCGCTCGAGAGACTTGAACCTCAGCACTGAAATAAATAGGACATGCTGGAGGGACAGATTCATAACCCAGAGGCTCCCTTCACTCTGGAATAAAATCCCAGTCCAGGTTAGGCAGAGTCCCTCATTGACTCTCTTCAAGAGGAATCTTGATGAGTGGATGGGAGATCGTAGGTTTACCCCGGGTATCACTTCTGTGTCACTGTTAGACAGAGGCACAGTATACTAACCTCGAAAAAGGGCATAGCAAAATAAATCTAAAATGGGTGGCGAAAGCCAAACACATTCTGGCTAGGCTTATAAATGCCCTAGGGCAGATAGCCTAGTATGAACCTATGAACCTATGAACAGGGCGGATTGGGATTACCCGATTTGAAGGGGTACTTCAGAGCTACACAGTTAAGGCTCCTATACATAGCACAAGCAGAAAACTATAATTCAAAGGGGGAAGGGGTGACGATGAAACAAGGGAGAAGCTCAAGAAACAATGACAGACTGAGATTTTGGATGCAGGCCTTTAAGAATAACAATAATCATACAGAATAGTATATCTATATAGCAGAAAGTATCCTAAGAACTAAGCCAACACAGGAATGGAGAACGGAGATTCTGTCGCTAGGGATAACTGCAGTTAGGGATATAGACAATAGGCAAGAGAGGGTTGGAATTTATTGAAGAAAACTTGCAAAGGAACAAAGTTATTGGGGGCAAATAACTAGAGGGAAAGATGATAGAATGGGAAGACACTAAAAATGTATTTGGACTGCAGGTTAGAGATTGCCTTCCCTATCAAGGATTGATATCAGAGAATAGGTGAAGAGAAAGAAATGGGGGTTCTAAATGAATGACCAGCACTAGTAGAGTTTTTAATAGAATCTAGAACAGAAGCTGCCATTAAAAAAGGAATAATTAGTACAGCATATGAAATATTGCATGACAACCATAAAAATCAATCATAGGAGGTTAGAAAGGATTGGGAGGAGAGATTGGATAAGCAATTCACAAAGAACCAGTGGGAGGATATATGTATGTCTCCCAAATATACAACAACATCTAGAAGATTTAGGGTTTTGCTTGGAAATGTTTACATAGATATTTTTATACCCCAAGTAGACTCCAGAGAATTTTTCCTCAGGTAGACAGCAAATTATGGAGGTGTGACAGGGAAGAAAGAGGTAATTGGGAACATATTTTTCTGGGAGTGCAGTGAGTTGGCAGACTTTAAGGATTCCCTGCGGGATGCACTGTTAGAGATGCTGGGTGCACAGATTGGTGTGACAAGGTAGTTGATTTTTTCTGAGCTATGATACTGAATTGGAATTGCCTAGACATGGTAAGGCTTTGCTGTGTCTAATTATGGAGGCTGCAAAAAAATAAATAAATTACTATAAAATGGAACTCAAAATCTAAACCATCCATACTAGAAGTAGTGAATATCGTAACAGAGAGAAAACAGCTGGAAATGAGATCTTTAGAAACAGGTAGGTGCAAACTACACATGAAAAAATGGGAACTGTAGGAATATACATACAGGGGAGAAATGATGTAAAAAAGGCAGGACTTAAATGAGCTATGTAATGTTTGACTGAAAATGATTGGGTAGATTATAAGTGATGTATAATGCTTGCAACTGGGAGTGTGTCAGTATAGTTTGTGATGTAATATGCTTGCAAATAGGATTGTGTCTGTGTGGATTGTTTTCATTTGTATAAATTAGAAGTTATGTACTCACCATAACGTTCCATCTGAGTAGGTGACTTCATTTGGATGCAACCTGTGGGTATCGGATCCGACCTCGGATCCGAGCCGGCATTTCAAAAGCTTAGGCTCCGAGCTCCTAGCTCCTCCCTCTACCCATAACCCCTTGCCAAGCCCTGACTGACCTCAGATTGAGTTTGCCTATATAATACTGACTACAGTACCTGAACAAAGCATAAATACTCGCTGTATAAAGGTCAGGGGGATGGAGGGGGGGATGGTTGCATCCAAATGAAGTCACCTATTCAGATGGAACGTTATGGTGAGTACATAACTTCTAAATCTGAAGTAGGCAGACTTCATTTGTCTGCAACCTGTGGGACAGAGTCCCCAGCTACCTGAATCTTGGGCGGCCGTCATGGAAGGATGTTCCGGAGCACCGCTGAGCCAAAGGATGCTCTTCCCCTGGAAACAACATCCACCTTATAATGAGAAATAAAGGTATGAGGTGAGGCCCAAGTGGCTGCCACGCAGATATCATCCAATGACACACGGGACTTAAAGGCGGCTGACGTGGAGACTGCCCTAGTAGAATGAGCCGTAACCCTCTGAGGAGCAGGTCTACCTGAAGTGTCATAAGCCTGCAGAATACAATTAGCAATCCACCTCGATAGTGTGACTTTAGAAACTGCTTTACCCAAAGCAAATTTAGCAAAGGAGACGAACAGCTGATCTGATTGCCTGTGACCAGCTGTTCTGTGAATGTAAAATCGTAATTGTCTATGAACATCCAAGGAATGCAATTTGTATTCTCCTTTGTTTGAGTACTTGGGAAAAACACAGGTAAGTTGATTGATTGGTTGATATTAGATTCTGAAGAGACTTTTGGAAGAAAAGATGGATTGGTCCTGAGGCACACCCTATCTGGAAAGAAGGAAAGGTAAGGCTTGACGCACAGAGCCTGAAGTTCAGACACTCTTCTGGCTGAAGTGATAGCTACTAAGAAGGCAGTCTTCCAGGAAAGGTACTTCAGGTCTGTAGAAGCTGCAGGCTCGAAGGGAGGAGCAGTAAGGGCTTGCAGAACTAAAGATAGGTCCCAAGGTGGTACAATCTCTTTGACTGGAGGCCTCAACAAAAAATCCCTTTAAGAAAGGTTTTGCACAATTTCGCCGTCATGAGGGGAGCTGTCTCATGACCAATGTGATAATGAGAGATGGCTGCCAATTGTACCTTAATCGTGGAAGAACTTGCCCCTTGATGAAAGAGGTCTGTTAAAAATCCAGCACTGCCGACATAGGTGCTGAAAAAGGATCCAAACTTTTCTGGACCGCCCAAATAGAGAATCTCTTCCATTTACTCCGATAAACCTGCCTAGTGGAAGGTTTATGAGCCGCCACTAGGATGGCCTTGACCGGTGACGAGATACCGGGAGTCCTAATCAAGGATGGAACTGGAGCAGCCAAGCTGTCAATTTCAGGGTGCGTAGATTGGGGACGAAATTCCCAGAGGGTGGGAGATGAGATCCAGGATCGGATCCAGAATCCAGGGTGGATTCACTTTGTGAGACCATACAAAGGGGAACCAGGGTTGACGAGGCCAGAACGGGGCAATGAGAATCATTCTGCTCCCCAAACTGTTGGCTTTCTGCAGAAGCCTCTGCATCAGAGGTAGTGGAGGGTAGGCATAAAGGAGACCGGGAGGCCAAGCATGCACCAGCGCATCTCGGGGATTCCCCTGGTGAGGGAAGCAGAGCGAAGAAATTGTCGCATTTGGCGTTTGAGTGAGAGGCAAAAGATCGCAACAGGGTTGCCCCCAAACGGCAAAAATCTTCTTCACTACCTGAGGATTGAGAGACCACTCGTGAGGGGAAAGAATGGTGCGACTGAGTTTGTCCGCAAGGATGTTGGATTTTCCCGGAATGTGCGTTGCTACAAGAAAGCGTTTGGTGGAAATTGCCCATTCCCAGACTCTCATGGCCTCTCGACAAAGGGGATAGGACCTGGTTCCTCCCTGTTTGTTGATGTACCAGACTACCGACATGTTGTCTGTCTGAATCGCAATAGTCCCTGAAGGAAGAAGGTTGTGAAGTGCTTGCAACGCTAGGAGCACAGCCCTCATCTCCAGGACATTTATATGCAACGAAGTCTCTGTGGAGTTACACGTGCCTTGGACAATCTTCCCCGCAGAATGCCCCCCCCCACCCGAGGCAAGAAGCGTCCGTGGTCACTGTGGCTCGGGGAAATGCTGCACAAAAAGGTCTCCCTGTCAGAGGCTCCGGAGACTGAAGCCACCAAAGAAGGGAATCCTTGCATGCTTTGCTGACCTCTATCGGACTGTTGAGAGAGGAACAGAGAGGGGACCACTGAACCTGAAGGGTCCATTGAAGAACCCGCATGCGTAAGCGCGCATGAATAAGAAGTGGGATAGCTGCCGCCATCGAACCTAGGGCCCTCAGGACCGAAGCTGCTGTCGGAAATGGTTGCAGGACCGCTGCGACATGACACTTCAGGTTGGAAATTCTGTCTGGGGTGAGGAAGGCTCGCATTGACCTGGTGTTTAGCCTTCCTCCTATGAAATCTATAATTTGTGTGGGGTGCAGTAAAGATTTCTCCCAGTTGATAGTGATGCCCAGCCTTGGGGCTATACGAAGGAAGTAGTCCCTGGCTGAGCACAGAAGATGCCTTGATGATGCCGTCAGGAGCCAGTCGTCCAGGTACGGAAAGACCTGTAATCCCTGGAGCCTCAGGTGGGCCGCTACAACCGCTAGTACCTTGGTGAACACCCTGGGGGCTGAGGTGAGACCAAAGGGGAGGACCCTGAACTGATAATGACTGGCTCCCAGCCAGAAGCGAAGAAACCTCCTGGACCGTCTGTCCATGCGAATGTGGTAGTACACGTCCTTGAGGTCAATGGAGCACATCCAGTCATTCTCCCTCAAGAGGGGGAGTATAGATTGAAGGGTGACCATCCGGAACTTTTGCTTGGTTACTGACAGGTTCAGCAGGGAAAGATCTAAGATCGGTCTTAAGTCCCCCATTTTCTTTGGCACTAAAAAGAACCTGGAGTAAAACCCTGACCCGGTTTGATCTAGGGGGACGCACTGGATAGCTCTTTTTTCTAGCAGCTGTCCGATTTCGATAGCTGCTGCCTCCCTTTGGTCGGGTGGTACATCTGGGAGGCTGCGAGATCTGGGAACTTTGTACAGGGGAATTGTATAACCTCTGGATATCACGCGAAGCACCCAACGGTCTGTTGTGATGGACTCAGAAGAAGTTACGTGCCTCGAAAAGCGCCCCCCGACTGCCTCCAGAGACAGACAGCCGGGCAACCCTTCAGGGCTGCTGCGTGGGCCTATCAGAGAAAGGTTCTCTGCACCCAAAGTTTCTAGGAGCCCCCCTGCCTCTAGGACAGCGACCTCCCTGTCCTCCTCTGCCACGGGAGGACTGGTTATCCGGAGCAGGTTGGGACTGCTGCGACTTCCGGAACCACATCTTCTTCTGTCCCTTTTGGTTCTTCGAGAAGGACCTCTGGGGAGCTGAGAAGCGGACTCCGATGGCAGACAGCGTCTTCCCGTCCTTCTCGCTCTGGACCAATGTTTCGCGAACAGTTTTGCCAAACAAGGCAGAACCATCAAAGGGGGCATTCGCGAAAGTCGCCTTGAAGGGCTCTGCGAAATCACAGTGGCGGAGCCAGGCCTGCCACCTCATGACTAGGCCTGCTCCGCTGGCTCTAGCGGCTCCCTCGGTAGCGTGAGAAAGTAGCCGCATAGATGTGTTAGAAACTGCTCTAAGAGTGACCATTCGGGTGGAGTATACCTGCTTGTCCTCACCCGACATGGACTCTGGGGGAGATGCAGCGTATTCTTTAATCAAATCCCGCTGCATCCTGATGACGTGTGCCATGTAGTTCAGCGCTCTCAAAGAGAAGGTTGCTGAACTGAAAACTCGCTTCCCAATGTGATCCATCGAGCGGGACTCCTTGCCCGGAGGATGCATAGAGGGACTCTCCTGGGCCAATTCCCTCTTAGAGGCTGCAGCCATCATCATGGCATCTACTGGAGGGCCTTTGCTCCAGTGAGTGCGGTCTGCCAGAGGGGAAAGGATACGGTCAGGACGCTTGGGTACAGGCTCAACGGTGTCCGGATCCTTCCACGCTCTGGTGGATATAAGGTCCACCAGAGGGTCGGCAGGAGGGGACACCCAAGAGGTAGATGGGCCCGCCTCGAATGCCTCCAAGAACACAGACTCGTCTGAGGAGGCCTTGGGGGCAGACCACCCCCCCCCTGATCCTCAACATTTCCATAATGTCTCCAAATGAGACATCTTCAGGGGGTGACCTTGGGGAGCCCTCCCCTTCATCCAAGTCTGTGTCTTCGGTAACGGACTCGGGGGAGTCCATGTGCCTCCTTTTGCACTTACGCTTCCGAGGTACTTCTTCGGGGGGGCTGTCCGAGGAGTACTCTTCCGCAGCTGGATGTTCCAAGGGAACTACTTGGGACATCGAGGCGGGCTGTCCCTGGGACCGGCTGGTGGGAGCCTGGCCCAACTGCAAGGGAGTGCGGGATGGAGCCGTGGCAGGGACCGGGGGTCTGGAAGTCCTCAACAGTGCCCTTTCCACTATGTCGAAGGCCGAGGGGGAGCCAGCTTCTCTGAACCCCGAGAGCCGACCCCCACTCGGATCCGACGCGGATCGGGCGGAGCCGAGACCGCCGGATCCGAGACCGGTGTGCTCCGACCTAGACGGAGCCGAAGACACACCAGCGCCCTCGGATCCGAGGCTCGGTCCTCGGCTCCGAGAGGTCGGGTCCGAAGCACCCGAAGGACTCAAGGGATGGGACGGGTCCGAGGTGCGCCGACCTATCGGATCCGACCCACCCCCGGATCCAACTCTGCCCGGCGCCGACAGCTCCGAACCCATGGTGTGGGTCGGAGAAGGAGCCAAAGGGGCAAAAAAAGGGGTCGAAGCACCTCCCGGATTGGGGGGGGGCTAGGAGCACTCCCATTTGCATTTGGGCCTGGATGAATTTCCTCATCATCCGGTCCATGTCTGCTTCACTCATGGAGAAGGTAGATCTAGTCGAGGCCACCGAAGCGGACCTAGAGAGCCGCCTTGGGGACCTCGCTGAAGGGCTAGCCTCCTCCTCCTCGGGCCCAGGAGAGAACCGAGGGGAGTGGAGCCGAGGAGGAGGGAAACTAGAAGGCACAGGAGAGGCCCGCTTGGATGGAGGAGCCGAACTAGAGGTTTCAGCTCTCCGTTTGTGGTGCCTCTCCCTGTGCCTCTCCTTCTTTTCTCTCTCCCTAGAAGACTCTCTCTCCTCCGGCATCTTAGAGGGAGGTTGAGTCCCAGCCGGTGGAGGAGAGCCCACAGCAACTGCTTGCTGTGTAGAAGGGGCAGAAGCCGAAGCGGTATCTGGAGGGAGAAGTCCCGCCAGAACCAGCTTCGACCTCCGCTCCCTCAAAGCTCGGGGGTTGAACCCTGCACAAATGGTACAACCAGATGACAGGTGTTCAACCCCCAAGCATTTAACACACCGAGTGTGGCCATCCGCCGGGGACAGCTTATGGCCACACTCGGTGCACTTGGCTTCAGACATACTCTAGCCCTAACAGGCCTAAACACACACAAACCACTCAAACTACGCAAACCCGGGAAGAAAAAAATAAAAGGTAGAGGAAGGAAAGCCTAACAGACACACTTCTATTTAAAATAATCAAAAAAGGTTAAATTTTACAAAATTTTCCTGTCAGAAAACTTATCTGCACTAGGAGCTCAAGGAATCCGTCGCAACTTGAAAGCGGCAAATGAAATCTGAGGTCAGTCAGGGCTTGGCAAGGGGTTATGGGTAGAGGGAGGAGCTAGGAGCTCGGAGCATAAGCTTTTGAAATGCCGGCTCGGATCCGAGGTCGGATCCAATACCCACAGGTTGCAGACAAATGAAGTCTGCCTACTTCAGATTGTATGATTGCCTATGTTATAAGTGATGGTTTAATAAAGATGTTTCTTGTTTTAAAAAAAGGGGCAGGAATTGAATAATTTATGTAATGTTGTTTTGGTTATATGATATGTATGATATATAGCAATACATGTGAAGTATAATGTTTTAAACATGAACTTGTTAATACAGTTTGATTGCTTTTATATAAATGTAAATTTGCCTATGTCACAAGTGATCATTCAATAAAGATGTTAAAAAAAATAAGAGACCTGTTATTATCTTACGTACCCATAACCTTTTCATCTTCCAAAGCATTCCCTCAGATGTAACTCTCTGGACAGAGTCCCTCAGTACCCGTACTAGATGCCCACTTTATGCAAAAATGCACTTCAATGCAGTAGCCCTCAGAGTGGATTTTCTTCCAGATGTGAACATAATATATAGCAGTTTGCAAAGATATTTATGGAAGACCACGTGACACCTGTGCAGATTTAATACTTAGAGGTAATCCAGAATAATGCTGCTGAGAAAGCCACTACATTGGTGGAGTGAGATCTATATACTATTTTTGAAATGAAACACAGAAAAAATGAATCTAGTTTGAAAGCCATAAAGAGAGGCCTTGTTAAGTCACTTTCTAGTCCATTTGGCCCTTGGCAAAAATTATCATTTGTGCACACTTCCTTGGCTCTATGTAAAGTCTAAGTTGTTTGTAGATATTTATATGGTACAATAAGAATTCTCTTTGTTAAAGTGTTTGTGAAAGGAAATACCAGATAAACTGGTTTAGGTTCAGCTTGGTGGTAAATATAAGGATGAAGTACAAGCTAGTCCTCAAAGTCACCCTCTACCTATAGAATATACTGTATTGTGGTTTGACTAATGCTGCATGCAATTCTCTCAGTCTTAAGATAGCCACCAGAAGTGCTTTTCAAGGCAAGAACATTACAGAAGCTCAGGATGTTGGCTGAAAGGTTGGCTGTCTCTTCCCTGGGGCAAAGTTCAGGTCTCATGGTGGAAACAGGTCTTTGTGTAGAGGTAAGAGGTAAGGCTGCCAAGAACAGGGTCTAATGACCCACTACACTGACACTAATAATGTAATGTCACAAACACTGCAAGCTGAACTCAAAAAACAAGGTAACAATCAAAAAGACACATCAGCCAGTAAGCCAAAGAGCCAGACTCCAAAATTTGTTGGAGTCGGGCTCTTCTTTGGCTTACTGGCTGACGTGTCTTTTTGATTAATAATGTAATGTCCACCAGTGCCACCAATATGTGATGGCCACTGCTGCCAAAAATATGTGAGGGACAGGGGCTAAGGTCCAACAGTCTGCTTCACTTCCTAATTAATACCAGTAACCACAATAAAAAAGCAAAATAAAATATAAATATGTACAGAAATCAGTAGAATATAGATAAATAAAAGGCATGCAGTAAGATTGTGTAGTAAATATTCACTGTTACCTTAGGCTATGGTCAATACCAGCCACTCCTAAATAAGGTTCACACTGACAGCTGCAAAGCAGGGTCATGAACACTGGTTTTCCAAGTCCTTCCAAACTTCACTCTAAGCTCAGTGTCTTACAGTGCTTGCTCATCTACAGTAACTGTCATAATGTCATTTGACAAAATTACTGAATCTGTGCACACATGCACATGTACTCTAATTTCCATGAGAGGCTTGCAAGACCCTCTAGTACTACAAACTTGTCCTGCCTTACTGTATTTACTTCCATTAGTTAGTCCTGGTCTAATACACAAAAAGATTACCAGTTACTTTGCTAGCCTTAGAGATAAGCCAACTTAAAACAACATACTTTAGTTTTAGCTAAGCAGTCTCAGTGGTGGGTGCCAACAGTCCTATACCAAAATTCAGTAGTACCTTTACATCAATAAATACATAAAGTACCAATCGCAAGCTTTTAACATAAATGCACTGATTTTTTACCACAAGAAAGTATAGTTTAAGAGATTAAATATACTGACGAAGTACTGATTTCCAAAGAAAAAATACAAAATGATTCAACACATGACTAGTGGAGGGATACCAACTAACCAGATAACTATTTCCTCATTTCTAGTTAAGTCCTGTCTTATCTGAGCAAGACAGATAGCAACAATCTGCTTGCTATCTTCAAACAGGCATAAAGTCCTGAGGCAAACCTACCTAAAATGTAACTGGAACTGTTACTCCATATGAGCTGGGGTTTTAGGAAAAAGCTCAAACCACATGACTTTTGGAGGGATGTATTCAGGATGAGTCTTCACTGGGATATATACGACTACTGCAACATCTAAGCAGATTCTCCCTTTGAAAATTTAACATTTAAACTGCAGGCAACACACCAGCTGAATGAAGTAATGCCTTAAGTAACCATACACAACTCATTTAACTAAATGTCTTAATGCTGAATATAACAGGAAACAGCTTTCTAAGCCTTGGCTAAATGTGTGCATTTCCCTCCCCACAGGAAAAAAAAAAGTAACTATTTCTTTCACGGTTTACTTTCTGCAGTTAACTACAGCTCCAAATATGTAGATGTAGTTATACTTTCCTACAGCTCCAAAGATGTAGATGTAGTTATACTTTCAACAGTCAGTAAAACCACCCTGAGAAGACTTTGAAAGCATTCAAGGATAGAAGGGATTTGCCTTGTTGATCTACATATTATTCCTAAATGCTGTCATGCTCATCCTTATGGAAGAATGTCTCAAGCCCAAATACAGGAGCACCTGGGAAACTGGAACAGTATACGAGTTTTGGTTCTACTAAATGGCCTCCTGTAAAAAATCAGTCCCTTTATTTTTGTATGTTCTCTTCTTAGTTGGCTTCTAACAACAAGTAAGGATATCTACCATCTTGTCACTGAAAACCATGGACTTTAGCTATCATAGGAAATACAACCACACCAACAATCTATGGTTTTGAGGTCGGGAGGCTTCTTTCTCTTTCTGGTGGGTGAGACAATAAGGCTTTTCCTTGAGTCATTTTCCATAACTTGTCCTGCAACTACAGCCAGGGAAACATCGGTGCTTATCAGTAGGGGGTGAAAGGTACAGAATAGTTCTCTGGGCCAGTTGTCTAATAGATTTTCAATGCTATGTCTCCTGGTGGTGGAATAAGAGAAAAGTAATTGTGGTACTTTGCACTGGTACAGGGGGCAAAGGGGTTGCACACTATACCCCACTTGGGGCATACATCTGAATTCCTTCACATTCAGAGACAGCATGTTTAGAAAGACAGAATGAATTGTCTCAAATTATTCACCAGTAAGTTGGCCAAACCTGGGATATGCAAAGCTATTAGGAATCTGTGAGGTGAATAGCCTTTCAGCAGACTCTTACAGTTTACCTATATAGCTTATATAAATAAGCATCTCTTGTTTAATATACTAGGCCACCTCCCTGTTGTCCAACTGGATTGCTATGATCCCCTGTTGAATGGAGCCTCTTAAGGTTCATATTCATAGGTTACTAGGCTATTGGCCATAAGGCCTTTATAAGCCTAGCCATGTTATACTATTGTTCCCTTATTGACCAAGTTGTATGGTCTATATTTGCAGTGTGAGTCTCTAATCAGCACTGACTGCCCTTATCCAAGAGGGACACAGGTGACACCCCCAGGGTAACTTTATGGTCTCCCATTCAATTGTCTAAGCTATGCTTAAATAGGGTCATTGAAGAGCTCTGTTTTACGTGACTCGGGAGTTTGTTCCAGAGGAGTGGCAATCGCTGGGAGACATATCTGTCTCTCCAGCATGTCTTATTAATTTCACAGGCTAGGGTCTGAAACTGCTCTGTAAGTCAGGCTCAAGTAGCCTCTCATTAACTTATAAGATACAGAGCCTTCAGTCTGTCCATGTTGGTCATGTGTTGAAGACCCTGAATTATCTTGGTGAGAAATGTCTGAGGTCTCTCCAGCTGCTGTGTTCTTTAAAACATTTATATGAAGGAAAGTCTCCACCTTGGACTAGACACCCCATGTCATCAATCCAAAGCAGTGAGTGCCCCTTCCATCCTAGGGAAGATGCACTGTTAGTTACAGTGACCTTGGTATCAAAAATGGTGAATGGCCATCCCTGTAGCAGACTTACTGGTGATGACCACCAGGATATGTGGTCTCTATACAAAAGTGATAATTTCAGTAGCTATTTAAGGGAGTAACCGTGTTGAGACCCCTGTGTACTGAGTGTCCAGTGCAGCACATGCATACATGTGATACCTTGTAGTAGTAGCAGCATGTAACAGCTTTCAGATGTATCTAGTCTTAGGATAAACGCATGGATACAAGATCATGTACTGTCTTCAAGATGTCTTTAATCCTTTCTGTTAGTAGAAATACTGTGCAGGGAAGGCTGCTACATGAACAGCCTATAGATTTAAGCTGCTAAATGGCCATAATCTGGTATCTCCCTGCAATAACAGTGATCCACAAGACTGCAGAAACAAGTCTTGGTGATCCTGTAAAAGTTGTTTTGTTTTGTTGCAGTAGTCATGATGTCATTATTCAAAAAGTGGAAAGTCATAGATCTCTTCAGACTTAGGTGAGCTGCTAAGGTATTTCCAGAAAGACAAGCGTGGCAAACATAGTTGGAAGTAATTCCTTTATTCACTGAAGCACTTTTCATCCAATATAATACTCGAACTTCATCAGATAAGGGAAAAATAAACTGATACTATTTAAATAGGCAAAAGTGCATCCGCTGACATTCACAATTTAAAGCGACATGGCTCTTATTTAAAATCCTTCATATTAAAACACTTTTCATATTAAAAGACCTTCATATTATTGCAACATTACTACAAATCAAGCAAAAAACATTTTACAAATATAGAAATACATCTAATTCACAGCCTTTTACTTATTGACTTAGTTTAAATAAACTCGACACAATACTTGACAATAAACTGATGGCAAACATATACTAAAAACTGACTAAATATAGCCAATCCATCCCAGACAGCAGCAGTAATTATAGAATTATTTTAAACTCCATAGAATTTAAAAATAAGTTACAATATCTACACACAGTTAATAAGACACAACACTAAATTATTATAATAATAAATCCAATATAAGCTTGCAGATAATTTATCTATTTATCTACGAAGACTTCTTAATTTTAATATGGGAATAATTGAACACATATCATCCAAACCCGGTAAATTATATGCATATAACCGGATCTGCCAAAATAATTCCAGCCTCTCAGGTTCTACTTCTATTGGTCCTCCTCTCATATTTGAAACCAACTGATCCAAAATCCAAAATTTAAATCCATGACTAGGATATTCCAAAATATGCTTGGCCAGTGCATTTTCTTGTTTAAGTTTACCTATGCTGTATACATGTTCATATATTCTTTCTCTCAGTCTACGAGTTGTCTTGCCCACATAAAAACATGGGCAATATTGGCACTTAGCTAGGTAAACCACCATTTTTGAATTACAGTTATATTTTCCTTTACTATACAAGTCTAGATTTTTGATACATAAACAATTACCAACTAAGATATACTTACAATATGAACAAGTACCACAAATTTGCATCCTCTTCCGATTATTATTTCTATTTTGTATGCTTTCAAATAAATCTTTGACATTTTTATCTATTCTTGTAATAAATGTAGGTATTTCCCCTACTTTATCCAATATTTCCTTACTTTCCTTAAGTATATTCCAATTTTTGCATACAATATTTCTTAAGTAATAATAGTCAGTATCAAATGTGAGGATGAAACTATGCCCAAATCCTGAAGTGTCCTTAATTATGGTAGTATCTAAAGAAGCCTCCATTACTTCTAGTGTCTGATTCCCATGTGTGTTCATTGGTACCTCATAGGTTACTTCCTCCATATCAACATTCACAATAGGTATATATATATATATATATATATATATATATATATATATATATATATATATATATACCTCTAAGCCTCTTTCCTTTTACTTCATCTATAATATTATCTAGGAATGTATTAGGGTAAGCTCTTCTAAGAAACATTTGTTTTAACTTCCTGCATTCACTATCGAAATCATCATCCCTTGAAGTCATTCGTGCCACCCTCACTAGTTGCCCTTTTACTACAGACTTTTTTTGAAAAGTGGGATGTGCAATTGAAAAATGCAAGAATGTATTGGAGTATAAAGGCTTTCTATATATTTTTGTTTCATACCTTTTATGGAAATTATTCTTAACTAATAATACATCCAGAAATGGTATTTGGTTTTCCTCAAAGTTATATGTAAACTGAAGGAAGTCCGTACTTTGGTTAAAGTAATGTACAAGGTCCTTTGCTTGTTCTTCCTTACCTTTAAACAATATAAATATATCGTCCAGGTACCATGTGTAGTATATTATTTGTGAATTTATAAGTTCATTATTAAATATAAAAGACCTTTCCCAATAATTCATAACCAAAAGCTGCTAAGGTAGACATACATTCAAGTTTATAGGTTAATATGAGGATGCTTATCCTTTGGACCATTTGTTGCCTGGTCTCAAGAACCCAATTAAAATTTACCAAGACATGAATTAACTATATAACTGAGTGAATATACTAAGTCTAGGGATCTAATTTCTTTTACATCAACAGAATGGTTTGGAGGGACAGGTATAGTTTGCAGAGGATACTGTTGCTATGGAACAGACTCCCCATCCACATAAAAAAAGAAGTTATGTTCTTACCATAACTTTCCATGTGTGTTGTCCAGCTCGTCCTTTATTCTCACTGATGGGTTGGATCCATCTCGGCCTTTACATAAGCTTGAGGTCCTCAGCCAAGCTCTTGGGCATTTTTCCTTAACCATAATGAAACTGTTCTATAATCTCAGATTTTGTTTGCTCTTCAGCAGTGATTAAAAGTATAGCTTACCAAGAAAATATAACAAACACCTTACACGACACTTACCTCAGAGACTGTAGAGTCCCATAAAAATCCAATTAGAGATACTTGGTCTACCAGGAGGGTGAATGGTGGGTGGGTTGAGAGAATAAAGGACGAGATGGGCAACACACATGGAACGTTATGGTAAAAACATAACTTCTTTATGTGTTGTTGTCAATCTTGTCTTTATTCTCACTGATGGGACTGCGTCCCTAGCTACCTAATTCTTGGGTGGCTCATGGGAGAATATTTCTCAGAACCATAGAACCAAAGGATGCTCTACTCCTAGAGCCCAAATCCAACTTGCAATGAGTGATAAAGGTATGTGGTTTAGCCCATGTAGCTGCAGCACAGATGCTGTCTAAGGGTAACCTTGTTTGGAAAGCCACTGAAGTGGCTACTGACCTTGTAGAATGAGCCTTGATAGGATTTGTAATAGTCCTGTGGTTAGAGCTGTATATGAAACATATACCAGTGTGATAGCCAATTGGATAGTGTTACTTCAGAAACTGGTTGGCCATGTCTGAATAAGAGATAAAGAACTGGTCTGACTTTCTGAAATGTGATGTCCTGTGCAAATAGAAGTGTAATTGTCTATACACATCTAAAAGATGGAGAAAGTACTCTCCTTTGTTTTGAAAATTCAGACAGAATATTGGTAATTCAATAAACTGGTTGGGGTTTATTTCTGAAACAATCCAACAAAAATCAAACGGCCAGCACACAAGTGATGTGTATAAAATACTAAGACTTTAATTATGCATGAATAAATCAGGCAAAAACAACAGACCAGTTTTGGCTGAAACAGACAATAGCCTTCATCAGTGTGAATCTTAAACCACATAATTACAATTGCCCTATTTATGCATGAAGTAAACCAACACAAAACCTGCTGATTGGTTATCTATAGCTGTTCATTTAGCTCAGGTGGAAATAACCCACCTAACTTAATGATCCACTTCTTTTCTTTAATATTCAATATAGAATGCCAACCAGTTTTACTAGCCCTATCCCCGATAATCCTGTCAATAATAGTAAATCTGAAGTTAGCAGTGCTGTGTATAAGAGAATGCTTAAATAAAGCATTAGTTGGTCTCTTATTTCTGAGGTCACTGACCTAGTAAATAAATGCTACAGTCTCTCAAGCTGGGTCATATGGCAAAACAAGTACATACAAAAAGGGGTATTATGACCTTTTATTGGTCTGATAAGGGAGAATCAGACAGGGAGGACGACTTATCTGGATCTAAAAATATAACACTGGTGATTAGTCTTTCCATATAAAAGGATTTCCTAACAATGGAGGATGCATGGTGGTCAAAGGACAGTTCATTCTCTATGAAACTGCCCATGACCCTAATGAGAGAGTCAATTTTTAACAGAGTGCCATGTATGTGATAGAAGCATGGATATACAGGTTTGCCAAAGGTTGCAATGGCACATTTCTTGGCATTTAATTTGAGTCTATGGTCCAAGCACAACTTGTTTGTCTTTATTACGTCCTCCTGGAGAATCTTGAGGTTCAGTTGGGACATTTATGACAGCTCCAAGTTTGCAACCATCTGCAAACTTCATCAGCCACTGGTCTTTGGTGTCAGCATTGACATCAGAGAAGTGGAAACTACAGAGGGGTGATCCCAGAACGACCTGGGGGACACATCTGGTAACTACTACTTTTGATGGAGGTCCTATCACTAACATATTGGGTTCTGTCAGAGTCTGTTTGCTATCTGGTAGGTAATGTAGGGGGTTACTTTTAAATTGATTCATTTATTAACTATGCCAGAATGTGGAATGGTATCAGAGTCTTGGACAAGTCCAGGTATATAGTGTAGACCAATTTGCCAGATTCTAATGCCTCAGTGACTGGTTCAAAAAAGTCCATAAGGTTTAGGAGGTAGGATCTGCCTTTAACAAATGCAAAGTGGTTTATGACCCTGCTTCTAATAAAACCAAAGTGGTTTGGGTCCAGAACCTGGGTCCCTGCCTGTAATAAACCCAAACTGGTTTGGGTCCAGAATTTGAAGAATGGCTGTGTCCCCAAGTCCCATAATAATGCGCTGCACTGCCTTATCCTGGAAGCTGTGGTGATTCTGAAAAAGAAGGCCTGGAACTGGTAGTGACTAACTCCTATTTGGAAATGAAGTAATCCCCTGAATCACCTCTCTGTGCTGATGTGGTAGCATACATCTTTGAGACCCAAAGAGTACATCTGAGCTCTTATTGTTAGTCATTAAAGGAAAGAAAGAAGGGTGACCATGCAGAAAGATTTCTTAAGGGTGTACTGATTCAGATCTTTGAGGTGGGTTTGAAGTTGTTTGTTCTCGGTACTAAAAGAATATGAACTAGCATCTGAGTCAAAGCTGATCTCTGGACCTTGTGTATGACTTTTTTCAAGGACTTTCTGCATCTACTTCCTTGCCAGTTTTTTCTGATGGAATGGGATGTTAAGTGAGGTTTGACAGGGTACAGTGAAGTGGGATAGCATAGGAATGAAGTTTCATTCTAAACCATCTCTATTATCCATTAGTCCTTTCTAATTCTTATTTACTGAGACAACCGAAGAGATGTTCTTTCTTCTGACTAAATGGGTTTCACTTTGAACCTCAATCTGCTGAGAATCACTCGCTACCTTCTTCTCTGGACCAACAGCCTTGCTGAAAAGAGTTGAGAAGTCCTTCTTTCTTGCATCTTACTGATACTGTGCTGAAACGAAGTTTGACACAGACTCCTTTGTGCCCTAGACAGGGTGCACTGTGGAAGGTGACAGCTAACCTTTTTAGCTGATTGGGTCTGTCCTTTCTTTTACATCACCTTTATATGGTCATCATCTGCTAGCCCAAAGGGGCTCCTCAGCTCATTAATATCATAGTTAATTAGCTGTAACACTCCTGACTGCTGGCAGGCTGGACAACAACTGCTTAAAGCTGAGCGCAAAAAGAAAAAACAAATGCAAGAGAATTTATTCAAATAAACTAGAAAACCAGCATTTTGCATTTCTTGCTTAAAGTAATCTGACATTTAATATGTGTAATTGCAACACTCATTATGGCAAACATAGTACCGTGAATAAGTTACAGCAGAACAAAAGCACAATGTGTTTGCTTTTCAAGTGCTGTAAACTTGAATGGGATAAGACAGGTCACATAACTTATGTTGCAGGCATGGTTAAGAACAGAGCATGAACAGTTTGTTGGCATTGAGTTAAAGGGTGCATTTATAAATGTTGCATCTTCTGCAAAGGTTGTCAGTGCATACGGCAGGTGCATACAGCAGTGGAAATTAATGGCAGTGACAGCTCCATCTGCACGTGCAGCATCATCTGTGGCCTTATACACCAACTCCCAATTTAATCTCCATGACAGTTATATAACACCCTCAATCTACCAGGCCAAAAATATATCCCCCAAAATAGTCCATCCGACACTTCAACACCCTAAAATCCCACATAACAAAACTAATCTCAAAATACTATTTAAACTACAAAGACTTTTAGTTTACTTGAAAAACTGTATGAATATCGATGGAGATATTCACCCAAACCCAGGTCCCACCACTATGCCAATCTCTAATACCTATAATTTAACCCGAAAACCTACTGACTCCCTTCTATTACACCTGAACCTAAGAAGCATTAACAACAAAATTCACAACCTTCACGCCATCATAGCTAGTCATTCCCCTGACATCATGTGTCTAACCGAAACATGGCTAAAACCCTCTACTAAGAATGAAGAGATCCTCCCACCCGGGTACAATATTCTCAGGGCTGATCGTACAAAGAAGAAAGATGGAGGAATAGCTATTATGTTTAAAAATAAACTAAACATCCTTAAGAACCAAGTACAACCTCCTATGATCTCAAACCTAGAAATTATAGCCCTACAGATCTGCCTAAACACTCAAAAACGCATCAACCTTATTGTAACCTATATCCCGCCAGGGAAGAACACAGAAAACCTGGAGCAATCCCTGAGCTGGCTAGCCATCAACTACCCACAAGAAACCATAGTTCTTGGAGACGTCAACATTGACTGATCTCTCTATTCTACCCATATAACTCCACAACCTATTAACCTATATGGTTTCTCCCAAAATATCCTATCCCCAACCAGAATAGGCAACTCACTTCAAAAGAAAGTATAATTGACTGGATCCTTACTAATAGAGACTCTAATAACTACACCACTGGCACCCTTCCTGTGACCTCAGCGATCACCTAATAACTTATATCATTAAACATAAATGCCCAACTTCTAACACCCCCCTATATAGATTAATCAGAAACAAAAAAAAATTCGTCCCTCAATTATTTCTTGCTGACCTGAAATTCTGCAACTGGACCATATTAAAGACTCTTCCACTAGAAGAGAGTGTGTCCCACTTCAATGACACGTTCCTTAAGATACTTGACTCACATGCTCCACATAGACAAATTAGAACCAAAACTCGATAGCACCTTGGCTCACTACTGATACTAAATCCAAAATCAAACTTAGCGACCAAGCCTGGGAAAATGGAGAGCCACAAAACCCCCAAGACCGTTGTAAATTTCAACAACTAAGAAATGCCACGAAAACTGCCATAACCCAAGACAAAAACAATACTTCTGCAGCCTCCAGCAAAACACCAGAACAACCCAAAGAAATTCTGGGCAGGTTTTAACAACCTTCTGCACCCAGGCAAAACTTCCACCCCAACCCTGAGAAACTCTTAGAGAAGGCCAAGAAGAAGTAGCCAACACCTTTAACTCCTTCTTCACTGAGACTATCCAAACCTTAGCCAGTCACCTTACCTCCACTTCCCCACCTGCTGCTAAACTGCGATGTGACAACCCTACCCCTTTAATTTAAAGCCAGTCTCTTCCTCCTATGTCGCTCCTCCTAAAAACTCAAACCAACTACCCTAGCGGCTGACCACCTTCCTCGAATTCTTACAAATTGCATCTGATGAAATAGACTACCCCATATCAATCCTAATAAACAGATCTATAACTGAGATGAACATTCCCTCAATCTGGAAGACTTCCTATATCATTCCACTTCACAAAGGAGGTACCTCCTGGAAATGTCAAATTATAGACCAATAGCCATCCTGTCCCCATAGCGAAAATCATGGAAAGATGCATCCACAAACAACTTCTTCACTATCTGACCTCTAATAATCTCTTGTCCAATGCCCAGCATGGTTTTCGTCCGCACCATAGTACAACTACTGCCCTCCTTTCCTTTATTGACTCAATCAACAACAATCGCAATAACAAACTCATATCATCTGCTCTCTTTCTGGACCTATCAAAAGCATTCGATATGGTCAATCATCAATTCCTTCTCAACATCCTTGAAACCCTACGTCTGGACACTCCAGCACTAAACTGGTTCAATTCCTACCTCACTGGTAGGCAACAAGCTGTCCTATGGCAAAACAGAATATCGGGACTGCTCACGAATACCATAGGCGTTCCTCAGGGCTCAATACTGGGCCCACTTCTGTTTTCCATCTTCATAAATGACCTTCAATCAATCATCCCTAAATCCACCTGTATACAATACGCCGACGACTCCACCTTAATCTGCTCCGACGTCTCCCTCTCGAATCTCCAAATGACCACACAACATTGTTTTGCACTAGTTGAAAAATGGTTCACTGACTTAAAACTTCTACTTAACCCATCTAAAACCAAACTATTACTTTTCTTCCCCAACGTCTTCTCACCTCTAGGTAAAGAACTCCCAAACACTAACAACACAACCTTTCATATTAAATCCACTAATGGGACCCTCATAACCCCTGTCACCAGTACCAAACTGCTAGGTGTCACTATTGATCATAAGCTCAAATTTGACATACACATTACCCAAACAGTAAAGTCTGTTAACAAAAACTAGGATCTATGTACAGAATTAAAACTTCCTAACTCCCACTACCAAATTAACTATTGCTCGTACCCATCTCCTCTCTTCCCTCCTCTATGCTTCCCGATCCTCTCTTTTCTCAATAAACGTGAACTTAACATGCTCTCTCTTGCCTATAACCACATTGCCAGATTTATTACAGGTTCCCCTTATCGAACCCATCATTGCCTTAATCTGCGAAGACTTGGCTGGTTGGAACTGCCAAATCTCCTCAAACTTAGCCAACTTCCGGAAGCTTATAAAATTATCAACCATCCTGATAGAACTCCCTCACTGTGCAAAATTCTAACTCCATATACTAACCTCAATAGTCTCCGATCATCAAACAGCATCCAGATCCTAACCATTAAAGCAAAAAACTCAGGTGGGGATGCCCTTTATGCAAATTCCATTGGCAAGCAGTGGAACTCCCTGCCAAACAACCTTAGACTTACTTCTTCGCTCTATCATTTCAAAGCTAACCTTAAAGAATATCTCTCCACACAATGGACATGCCCATGTCGAGAACCTGACTAACTACATATCTCTTTACTTCTAGGTTCACTTCCCTAGCCCATTTCCCTAATTGCAGATCTCTAAAATTTCTCTTTCCTTTTAGTAATAAGGAAATTCTCTGATTTCAGTCTATTTTTCAGTATCTTTAACGAAATCAATGTTCTGTGTATAATTTCCTGTCTGTCCTTTAGTCTTATATAACATCTATGTAAATTTTCATTCCTGCATATGTAAGCTGTATTCTCTTGTTGTAACAATACTTTGAATCTTGCAATTTAAATATGTACTTCTATTGTGTATTGGAGCTTTTCTCCTCGGGCCTCTACTGAAAACGGATATGTATCCAGTTAGACCAGCCCGGTTAACAAATGTAAAATAAAATAAAAAAAAATAAAATAAAATATGAACAATCTAGCTGCTGTGGCTGTTTGTGCCTTGATCTAGTCTAATGATCCTTCAGTTAGAACACTGTTTACAGTCCAATTAAAACTTTCTGAAAATGTAGTTCAACATCTTCATGCTCAGATTTGAGGATGCAACACTTCCAGAACTGATCATTTGCTCTCAGTTTGTCCAAAAGATGGACCACTAATGTGGCATGGGCTACAATTCAATGAGGCTGCAGCTGTTGTTAAATATGGCTTGGATCTTTTGGCCCACATGCAGAACTCCTTCAGACAGAAAATCATACCTGTTCTACAAAATGGGGCCACTGTGTTCAGGTTAAATAAAGTAGCAACATCCTTCAGGAAGTCCATAAATGGCGGCACCACCCAGTTGGACTGCTGAGGCATCCTACATCCTTGTTAAAGTCTGATGTGTGGTTTGGAGATTGGCTGCATCTCCAAAGCTTCCTTTTGCATCAACTGATTTTTTTAAACTTAGGATCATTTGGTTGGGACTGTGATGACTAGCCCTTCATTCTCACTGAAGTCCTCCATTAGAAGACACATGCCTCTTCCATGTGTAATGATCTAGGCCTTTTTGAAGGTCACAGTGGAGTGCCTTAATATGAATTTTCAGGTATTCATTGGAGTCAGCAATGTAACATAATGCAGTCCTAACGGTGAAGATGGGGCAAAAAGGTTGTTCAGTTTGCTGCTAGAATTTTAAAGCTGAGGTTTATGGCTGTGAACGGTTATGAGCAATAATTCCCAGTGTTCATTAGACTAAAAGTTGGCATAACTGCAATAAGGATACTCACTTTATGTCCAGATACAATAACCATCATGGTCTGTAGGGTAAAGTGTATCTAAGGGAATCCCCAATGAAAGCAATGATAACAAGAACAGCCTAGGAAGTTGGAAAATCAGTTAATGTAGTGTGAAAGGTTAGCGTCTACTCCTTAAAGAAATAACTGAAAATAGTGTAAAATTTTGAAAGCCAGCAAAACCCTAGCCCCAGGATTTAGAGACACATTTTAATAAAAATAATATATATTTTTTCATTATCAAAAGTCAATCAAAAAAGGAGGAACTCCGCTGGGGGTCTGAAAAGAGTGTCAGCCAAAATAGGTAACTGACACAGACTTTAAAAGAGATGGTGAAGCCCTTAAATACAAATTAGTGTCTGAAGTACAATAATTTAATGACAAGCACTAAATACAGTAGCCCCAGCCCCTACAATGCTGCTATTTGCAATAAGTATATATATATATATATATATATATATTATATATATATGCAAGAAAATCCCTACAGAGACCCTAGAACATCTGCCAGATGATAGCTATACCTGGCACATGGCTAGAACAGATTAGCCCAGCAGTTAACCTTCTGAAAATAAAGTTTTTAGGTAAATAATTTAAGTGACAACCTTCAAACCTCAATGCTAATGTTCTAAGCAAAGAAGGAATAAATATATGAAGTGAATTCCATGAAAAAATAGCAACACTTAACATGGGATATTCCTCATGGACCCTTGAGAAAATATACAAAGTTTAGAGAAGAAACTTTTGTGTCAACAATGAAAATACCTGCTTAGCAGATGAAAAATAGTTTTATGATTAAAATAAAAGCAATTTCTTTAGCACAGTAAAATTATGGAAGGTAAATCCCAATGGGGAACTTAAAGTACAGTTTTGTACCTACCATAAATGTAGATGTTCGAAGATCCACATTGCTGCAGTCATAACTTATGGGTAGTCCGCTGTCCTCGGTCGGCCCGAATACCAAAGTATTAGGCTGACGTCGGTCATGGGCGCTCAGATCTGACGTCAGAGCGTCAAGGTACTAAATCGCATGACCGACGTCATTTCCTCAGTCTTTTCTTGTCCCAGATGTCAGAAGGCCCTAAAAATAAAGGCCACAGCCAAAAATAGAATAACTCCCTAAAACCATGTACAAAAAACAGCTACAACCCAAATCATACCACCACTCCAAACTACAGAGAGGAAGGAGGGAGGGTAAATTGGACTGCAGCAATGTGGATCTTCAAACATCTACATTTATGGTAGGTACAAAACTGTACTATGTTCTTCATCTCACATTGCTGCAGTCATAACTTATGGGTAGAATCCCAAAGCAGAGGTAAAGGGAGGCTGGCAAAATCATAAAGCATTGGGGGCTGCCAAAATGCCCTGTAAGATTGCAGTGGCAAATCCAGCCCTAGATTTGGAATAAAGAGGAAGATGGTAATGTTTAGAAAAAGTGTGCACTGAACTCCAAGTAGCTGCTTCCAAAATATCTTTAGTAGCTACCCCCCCTTAAAAAAGCAGTAGAAGTGGCAGTAGCCCTAGTGGAGTGAGGCCTGATTCCAGCTGGAATCTCCTTACCATGATGAGAATAACAAAAGCAATACAAAGGCCAATCCACTTAGAAATAGTTTGTTTTGAAACAGGTTTCCTGAGAACCCAAAGCAAAAGAAACAAACAACTGCTGAGACTGTCTGAACCCTTTAGTCTTGCTCAAATAATAACGCAACTGCCTGTGAATATCCAAAGTGTGCAAAATTTTCTCCCCTTTATTTTGGGGATCTGCATAAAAAGTAGGCAAATGAATAGATTGGTTCAAAGCCACATTTGAAACCACTTTAGGCATAAAAGTAGGGTTAGTACGCAGAGATACCCTGTCCTTATGAAAAATTAGGAAGGGTTCAACTGCCATTAGAGCCTGTAATTCAGAAACCCTTCTAGCAGACGTAATGGCCAACAAAAAAACAGTCTTCCAAGACAAAAACTTTAACTCAGCCGTAGCTGCAGGTTCAAAAGGAGGTAAAGTAAGTTTTTCCATCACAAAATTGAGATCCCAAGCAGGAGTAGGAGCTCTACGCGGGGGTCTTATGTTCTTTGCCCCTCTAAGGAATTGCTTAAACAAAGGATGAGAGAATAATGGTGGGTCACAGTCATAGTGAGCAGAAATGGCTGCAGCATGAACTTTTATAGAGGAGAAAGACAAACCCTTGTCCAATAATTCTGTAAGATATTGAAGAGAAACACTCAAATCAGGCCTGGAAACATCAAAGCTCTTTGCTTTGCTCCAAATAAAAAATCTCCTCCATTTATCAGCATAAACTTTCCTTGTACTAGGCCTCCTGGCCTCCAAAATAACATTCAAAACTTGTTGAGGAAGCTGCGACCCTCCAGGTTCTAGAACAGAATATGCCAGGCTGTTAGATGCAGGGACTGAATCCTGACATTGAGGAAATGATTGCCCTCCTGAGTCAAAAGGTGTGGAATCAAAGGCAAAGGGTAAGGAGGTTCCCATACTAAACTCCTCAGCAGAGGGTACCAGTGCTGTCGAGGCCAGTCTGAAGCTATTAGAATCATGGAGGGCTTGTCTTGTCTGACCTTCAAGAAAACCTTTGGAAGAAGAGGCAGAGGCGGAAAGGCATAGACGTGAAGATTGCTCCAACTGAATGATAGAGCATCCACTTTCCAAGCTGTGGGATGAAACATCTTTGTGCAAATCTTTGGCACCTGGAAATTTAGTGGAGAAGCGAACAGATCTATGTCTGGAGTCCCCCATATCATTGTCAACTGTCGAAATACCTGAGGATCCAATTTCCACTCGTGGGGATCCACTATCCGTCTGCTCAAAACATCTGCTAAGGAGTTCTGTGCTCCTGGCAGAAACCTTGCTTGAAGAGTGAGTTGCAAACTGAGAGCAGTCTCCCACAAAATCATAGCTTGCCTGCAAAGAGGGTACGAATGGGTTCCCCCTTGCTTGTTGATGTACCACATGACAGTTGTGTTGTCTGTTTGAATCAGCACCTGCCCTGGGAGAAGTAAATCCTTGAAAGCCATCAATGCAAACTGGACTGCTAACATTTCCTTCAAGTTGATATGTAAATGTTGAAGTCTGGCAGGCCACGTGTCTTGAACCCATTTTCCATTGAGGTGTGCTCCCCAAGCCTTGTCCGAGGCATCCGTCATTAAAATCTGACTCGCCTCTGGTCGGGTCACAGAGAGTCCCTTGTTTAGGTGACATTCCTGAGCCCACCACAAAAATTCCTTTTGAATGCAAGGTATTATCTGAATGACAGTGTCCAGATCTTGGCAGTGTTGTGTCCATACATTTTTGAGATACCATTGTAGCTTCCTCATATGCAGTTTGGCATTGGGAAGCACCAGAATACAAGATGCCATGAACCCCAAGGCTTGAAGGACTGTCCTTGCAGTCAGCCTGGACCGTAGAGACAATTGATGGAAGTAAAGTGTAAGATTCTTTTGCTTGTCCGGGGTCAAAAAGGCCATCTGGGAAGCTGTATTCAGTCTCACACCCAGAAAGCACATTTCCTGAGAGGGTACTAGACTGGACTTTGTTTCGTTCACAGAATACCCTAGGCACCTTAACACTGTCATAACATACTGTAGATGGTGAAGAAGCTCATGCTTGTCTTGAGCAAGAATCAGGCAATCGTCCAAATAAGGATAAATTTGTATTCCTTTTAACCTGAAGAAGGCTATCACTGGAGCCAGAACTTTTGTGAATACCCTGGGTGCAGTAGATAAGCCAAAGGGCAATGCAGAGAACTGATAATGTAAAGTCCCAGCCCGAAAACGCAGGAATCTCCTGCAACTGAGCCTGATAGGAACATGAAGATAAGCCTCTTTGAGATCCAGAGTTACCATCCAGTGATCTTTGCCCAACAGAGGCAGAAGTTGTTGCAACGTCAACATTTTGAATTTTGGAATGTCCAGATATGTGTTGAGGATAGATAAATCCAAGATTGGCCTCCAAGTGTTTCCTTTCTTTGGTACAAGAAATAGGCGAGAGTAAAATCCGAGGCCCACTTCTGACATAGGGACCTGCTGTATAGCCCCCATTTGAAGAAGTAAAGAAATCTGTTTGTGAGCCTCTACCCTTTGCTGAGGAGGAACGTCTGGCATGCCTTTGAAAGGAGGCAATGTGTGGAAATAAAACTTGTAGCCTCGGTCTATAATGTCCAATACCCATTTGTCCTGGGTGACTAGAAACCAATTTTGCTTGAAGAGTGCCAACTTTCCTCCCAAAGGAGCTGCCAGACAGGAAGGATCTGGCAGCTGGAGATGCAGGTCATTGGGCCTGTTTACGAAAGGACTGGCCCCTGCCCTCACCTGTAGATTGTGCTGGTGAACTCCACGGTCTAGGCCTGAAAGAACTCTGAGCTCTGCCCCTACCACGTCTAGATCTACCCCTAGACTGTGAATCAGAAGAAGGGTAAGCCCAACCCTTAGCAGGCCAGTTCCTGCTAAACTTAGGGGGCTGCACCTGCAAAAAATCTTTAACAGTCTGCATAGACTTAGCCTTGTCTTCCATTTTTTTCAAGACAGACTCCACAGGAGAACCAAACAAAACTTCAGACTGCAAAGGAGCATCTAAAATCCTAGCTTTAACATGCTCAGACAAATTCTGATCCTTAAGCCAGGCGTGCCTGCGAATAACTGAACCAGTGGCAGCCACCCTGGAAGAAGCCTGCAACGCATCAAAACCACACTGCAAAGCATGCTTACCCACCTGATCAGAGGCATGTACCAAATCCTGTAATTCCTTACACTCTATGCCCTCTGCCAAAGCATCCACTTTAGATTTTAACTGAGTAAGGAGAAAATTCTGGTACTTCAACATATGAAACTGGCAATTCAAAGCCCTCATTGCTAAAGTGGAAGAGGTATACACTTTCTTACCCCACCTTTCCAAAGCTCTAGCATCCTTATCCAAAGGAACTGGATTCTTTACAACAGAAGCCCTGACACCCTTAGGTCCCTGGCTAATAGTTTCTGGGTCGGCCCTAGGGCTCTTATACAGATATTTATGAGCCTCAGGCACTCTGTAATACCTATCTGGCTTAACTGGCAGGAGGCAAAGAGTCTGGATTAAGGGAAGCCTCAGAGAAAACGTCTTGAACAACATCCAAAACAGGAGGTATAGCCAAGGGCCTATGCTGTGGTAAAAACAAAAATTCCCTAAGCCTCTTCCTGGAATCTGAGAAATCCTGACCTTCCCATTTAAAATGCTCCCTCATGGAATGCAGGGTTTCTGAAAAAGAAAAATCCTCTGGAGGAGAAGCAGAAGGAGTGGAATCCACTGCGTCTGAATCAGAATAAGGAGGAAAATCCTGAATGTCTTCAGCCGAAGACTCTGAGTAATCTGAAGCCTGCTCCAAACTTTCCATTTCTGGCTCCACCCTAGGCCTCTTATCAGGAGGGGGCATAGAACCCCTGATTAAAGTAATTAAATCTGCCATTTTAAGCATGTGTTTTTTAGGCACAGAACCTGCAGAACTAGGACTGACACCTGTGGTAGGCAAACCAGGCCTGCCTTTGGAAGGTACCTTAGAGACAAAAGGAGAAGGCCTAACCACCTTAGGCAAAGAAGGGAGAACAGTAACCTGAGAGGCCCCCTCAGCCTGACCTGACTCCTGAGAGGCCACATCTTGCAAAACCAATGTCCCCCCCTGAGACTCAGTTGAAACTTCGGCCGGATCAACTGAATCCACCGTAGTGTCTAAAGAACCGGCATCCGGAACGGACGAGTCATCCTGCTTGGACTTTAAAGATTTATCTTTGCGCTTCTTCGCGGTAGCGGGCGTCGGAGGATCCGACGGCATATTGTAATTACACCGCTTACCGAAGACAAGCCTAGCACAATCTAACCTACGTTTAATGGTGCGCTTATTAAATCTAGCACAAAAGCGACACCCTACTACGTCGTGCTCAGGTCCCAAACAAGGAATACAAAGAGAGTGGTAATCCCTATGCAGTATCTGTTTCCCACAAGAAATACAATTATTCACTTTTTCTGACATCCGGAAGTAACTGAGGCAAGAAAAAACAAAAATATTCCCCAACGGGGTACTTAGCCCAACTTGGTTTCGGTCTGAAACTCAGAATACGAAAATTTCAGAATGCCGAACGGCACTTGCAAACGCTGCTTCTGCTTCGGACCATGCGGCAAAAAAGACTGAGGAAATGACGTCGGTCATGCGCTTTAGTACCTTGACGCTCTGACGTCAGATCTGAGCGCCCATGACCGACGTCAGCCTAATACTTTGGTATTCGGGCCGACCGAGGACAGCGGACTACCCATAAGTTATGACTGCAGCAATGTGAGATGAAGAACATCTGCCCTGCTTAGTAGAAATGCTAGCGAAGTCAATCCCCAAAGCTCGCCGCTTAACAGGCAAGAAAGTTCTGAACATCTGGCACTACAGTCACTGATTTCATCTTCTTCTCTCATGCAGGGAAATGGCTAGGGCATGTAGAAGGTGTCCAAACATTTTGAAAGTTGGCTGATGGGTCCAGCCTTTGATAGGACATCCCATATAGTTAAAGGCTACTGCAGCAGTAATCTAATGATGAACATTCTCACCTCAGTACTGTAGGAGCTCTGCCACAAGGCCCACCACCTACAAGTTTACTGAGAATTTTGTCATTGTTTGATGTAAGTGTATTTATCACGAAGAACTTTGTAACGTATTAACTTTAATCAGTTAAATACATGCTGCTCTGTGATTGAAAGTCTCTGTGAAATAGTTTGTACACTCTAAGGACCTCTTACTAAGTTGGCTACTGTCCCCTTTTGCTTGACTTGTAGACTATATGGCATATACTACTTTAGTCTTAGGAAATGACAACCTTTTTACTTGCATCTTTTTGTTAATTACTTTATTGTGGCTATAAACTAATTGCACTCAGTTATAAACTGACCTGAGAGTGGAAGCCCACTACACTCAGCTTCACTTCCATATCCCACCCTAAATCCCCCCCCCACTCTAATATTATACTTCCTACATACATATTTCACTTGTGACTCTTATTGCAAAACCCTCCCCAAATTACCTAACTACTTCTATACATACACTTCTGTTTCTTGTTTCCTACTTCCCTATCTCTCTTTAATTTTTAGCCCTATTCCCAACTATCTTTCTCCCTTCCGTACTGATTTGCACTACATCAATTCATAATCACAACCCTCCCTAGTAGTACCTATCTATTCCACATTGTATCTCTTACTTTTCTTAAATAAACCCTCATTTCTTCTTATTTTGACTACATCATTATACTCTAGCCTTTAACACCCCTCTGTTCCTTACATTCTAGAGAAGATACCAGGACAGCCTAGCTCTCTTTTATAGAAAACACTTCTCTCCTCACCTATCCTCTTCCAGCTTTCAGAATCCACCATCACTAAATCTCCTACTGTCATGCAACTTCTTGTTTCCTTCATTACTACTTTCCCACTACCTGACATCTATAAAATACAGATTCTTGTACTTAATTATGCTACTTTTCAGCTTATTCTCTATTATTTTCCTCCTACTGTGCCACCTTTCATTCTATCATGGACTCAATAATATCTCTCAACATCTCTCCAACTCTGTCCCAACTGCCTAGCCATATTTCCTCTTTACACTCTCCATACATTGCACCAAACCTATTTAATATTGTCCTTCACCTTTATTCCAAATATAGGCTGATTAATTGAACTTCAACTCAAACCAAAACAAAATTTAGTGCAATAATCCTCTCCAAAAAACAAGTATGCATAATTCCTTAATATCCTTCTAGGAAAAGATGTACACCCTAATCCTGGCCCCACCTATCACAATGAACACAATGCCAATTCTCTCCCACACACTTCTGTAATTCAACAGCCAATCCACAACCTTGGTAATCCAATTTGTGCTGCAATAAATGTTAGAAGTATAAGAACTTAAACTGCTGAGCTACATGCCTGGATTATCCGACATAAGTCTGAATTTTTTGCTGCAACTGAAACTTGACTTAAACCCAGCATAAACAACTCAGAAGTTGTACATTCTGGCTATATCATCCATAATGACCACATAAAGAGGAAAGGTGGTGGTGGTGCTACTACTTTAATATTTCCCAATATCTATAACATTTCCCCTTACAGCAAACTGACACCAAAATTAAGTTCAGTACAGCTTCTTATTGCTTTCCTCATAATAAACAATTATAAACAAATATCTATTACTGCCCCTTATATCCAGCCTGGTGACACTATAGCAAAACTGGAAGATATTCTACATTGGACAGCCATAACATTTCCACAAGAAAAATATTACTAGGTGATGTGTATGTCAGTTGTTGGACAGAAGCTCTAATTCCTCTACATCTAGCATGAACTTGTATGGTTTCAGACAAATAATCAATAGTCCCACACATTATAGCAAGACATCAAATTCTCTATTAGACTGGTTCCTAGTATCAGACCCTAGCAAATATGCCACAGGTACAATGTTAGACTCAGTGATCATCTCCCAGTCTACATGACTAGACATCTTACACATCCACTTAAGCAACATATTTATAAAACAACACACAACCTTTGCAAGTTTAACCCAGAAATGTTTACTACTACCTTATCATTTATTAACTGGAACTTCCTAAAAATCCTCCCCTTAGACAATGCTACAACTGAATTCAATACATTTTTAAATAGCCTAACAGCCTTGCACCTCCTAGAAGGAAGAGACTGAAAATAAATAACACAATTGGCCATCCAAAAAGAGTAGAATGCTAATGCAGGATACAGAAAAAGCATGTAAAGAATGGTAAGAATATAAAACACCTCCATATCTTGAAAACTTCAGAATGCTTTGCAACCGTACTATAAAGCAAGTAAATGAAAAAAACTATACTATAAGAACTTTCAGAATATTAAGGACAACCCTAAAAAATCTGGATATCCATTAAAGAAATCTTGCATCTCAGCCAAAAATTCAACACAAACCCCTCTACTAATAGCTCACCACTCGAAACTGCAATACAGTTCAACTCTAATAGTTAGTATAGCATCTCTAACCAAAGATTCCTCAACATCAAATCCCAACTCTGCCCAACAGCCACATATTGCCACACCCACTTTCACCTTCAAACCTCTGCCCATATCTTATATAAAACTAAAACAAAGCCAAACTGTGCTCTTCCTTCAGCAGACCACTCAAAATGAGTACCTAAAATAGCAGCCAATAGCATTGCTTATCCTGTTTTAATCCTTAAAAATAAGTCAACCCAGGAATCCCACATTCCCCCACTTTGGAAAAGGTCACTCATTATCCTTCTGTACAAAGAAGGAAATTCAACAGACATTAATAACTCTAAATCTACAGCTATAGTACCTCCTCTCACCAAAATACTTGAAAAAAGTATTCAAAACAATTGCTAGACTATCTCCTGCAGGAAGAACTCCTATCTCCTACACATCATGGCTTCTGTCCTTCACACAGTACTAGCACTGCCCTCCTAACCTATAAAGATTCTGTCAATGAAGCTAGAGATAATGGCAGAGTAGTCTCTTCCTTATTTCTAGACTTGTTTAAAGCCTTTGACACAGTCTGTCACAGCAAACTTTTACTTCAAATGTCCTCACTACATCTCTCAACCAACCCTTCTGTGGTTCAAAAGCTACATGTCCAATACGTATCAGTCAGTAAAATGGCACTCTGTGCTCTCTCTCCTTAAATCCCCGTCACCACTGGTGTACCACAAGGCTCTATCCTTTTTGACATCCCTCCTCTAACATTTTCACCAACACCCTCTATACATCCATAAAGCAGGCCACCCTAATACAATACACAGATGATTCCACTCTCATTTGTACATCTGACAACATGGTACACCTCCAAACAATTACCCAGGAAGCTTTAACATCCACTGAAACATTGCTTTGTAACTCACAAATCATGCTCAACCCAAAAGAGGCCAAACTACCACTATCTTTCCCCACATCCCTCTCTCATGAAAATAACAAAATTAAAAGCCCTCTCTATTGATAATAAAACCACTGAAACCACTTCTCATATAAAACTATTAGGGATGATAGTGGATGCTAAGATTACATCTGACCTGCATATACAAAATTGCATAAGAAAAACTTATTGAAAACTAGGGATGCTTTACAGAGTCAAAAACTTTCTCACCGATGCAACTAAAATTACAATTGCCCTACTTATCTCCTCCCCACTCTTTTTTATCCCATTCTTATTAACCTCCAGGCTTCACAAAAATTAAAACTTGAATAATGCTATAACAAACTTGCTAACTCTGCAGCACATACCCCTTTCAGAACAGACTGTTGTATAGCACTGAAAAGCCTAAACGTGTTTGAACTGCCACATGAACTAACATATACACAACTTCTTACTACCTATAAAATTATCCAGCATCCATTTGCCTGTCTAGCACAAAAAACATTCTATACAGCTATGCTCCCAGTTGGTCATTGTGAAACAAGTGACCAAAAATTCCTGTCTACAAACCTAGCAAATCTGCTGGGCATTGTCTGTACTCATACAAGGTTGCTAAGGCCTCAAACTCCTTACCTGTATCCATCAAGTCTATACCCTCCCATCCATCTTTCAAAACCACTCTGAAAAACCTCCTAGCTAAAATTTGTCTCTGTTCTTGCTCAAAAGCAGGATAGACTATTTCCCTAAATGTGAACAAGTACCTTTTATTTTTTATATCTTATTACTCTCCCTTCTTCACTTACTTCCTTACTGCTACTAAATTCTCTTCCCTGACTTTCTCTCTAAATATACCATAAGCCTGTTTTTTTCCTCAATTCATATTACAAGTACTGTTTGTATTAGACTATATATTGTATCAATTCTTAACCAATGTTTTTATATTATGTTAAATTTGTTACAATTAAACTACATATTGTTTTTGAAGATTCTAAAATTATTGTTCTTAAAATGTTTTGTAATAATTTAGAGCTTTTCTCCACAGGCCTCTGCTGAAAATGGACTTCTACCCAGTCAGACTTTCCCAGAAATCAGATGTCAATAAATAAATAAATAACTCTAATGTTGGATGGAAGATACAGAGTAACAATGAGTAAAGAAGGGAATGACCACAAATCTTGGTTTCACTGCCCAAGGCATCTCATGCCATGGGCTTAATTCTTGACATCTATACCAGTGCTCTGTACAGTGGTTACTCACAAAACAAACGGTTTACTTCAAGGCCATTATTCCTTTGTGGGTAAATTAACATGGTGTAAATTTAAAACAGATGTCTAAACAAATATGTGAATAGAATGTTAGAGAAAGAAAAAGTTGACAAGAGTAGTAGAATATGAAAAGTTGCAGGGACAAGATTCCACTAAAAAAGATACAGGTAAATAAACCCAGTAGAAGATGCAAAAAAAAGCACAGCTCTAGTTTTTGAGTATAGAGGTAAGTGGTAATGCTTGGTGAAGGTGTGCACTGAACTCCAAGTTGCCACTTCAAAAATATCCTTGGTTGATACTCCTCTGAGGAAGGCTGCTGATGTTGCTGTAGCCCTGGTGGAATGAGGCCTAATGTTACCAGGGACAGGTTTCCCATGATGTGTGTAGCAGAAACGGATACAATGTCCTATCCATTTTGAAATGGTCTGTTTTCAGATAGGCTTTCCTTGAGATCCTGCAGCATAGGATACAAAGAGCTGATCAGATTTTCTGAAAGCCTTTGTTTTATCCAAGTAGAAATGTAATTGCCTGTGAATGTCCAAAGAGTGTAGGAGCTTTTCCCCTTTATTCTGGGGGTTTGGATAAAAGGTGGGTAAATAAATGGTTTGGTTTAGAGCCACACTGGATACTACCTTTGGCATAAAGGAAGGGTTAGTTCGTAAAGAGATTCTGTCTTGATGAAAAATAATGAGAGGCTCCACTGCCATTAGGGCCTGTAGCTCTTGAGACTCTTCGTGCTGAAGTTATTGCTAGCAGCAGGGCAGTTTTCCATGATAAAAATTTTAAATCAGCTGAAAAAGCTGGTTTGAAGGGCAGTAGTGTAAGTTTTTCCAGAACAAAATTGAGGTCCCATGTTGGTGTTGGTGCTCTCCGGGGTGATCTTATATTCTTAGCCCCTCTGAGGTACTGTCTTAGTAATGGATGTGAAAAAATAGGAGGATCTGTGTTGTAATGAGCTGAAATAGCTGAAGCATGGATCTTTATAGATGAAAAGGAAAGGCCTTTGTGCAGCATCTCAGTCAAATATTGCAGAATCTGAGGAATATTTGGGACAAGAGGATTTAGGCCTTGAGCCTGGTTCCAGGCGCAGAATCTTTTCCATTTGTCTGAGTAGGTTTTCCTGCTGCTGGGTCTCCTGGCCTCCAGAATGACATCCATAACAGCTGTAGAGAGAAGTGTTGACTGGTTGTTTAGATAATCTGCCATGCAGCCAGATTTAAAGTGTTCAGCTGGCTGTGAAGAATCTGATTGTTTTGCTGAGTCAGCAGGTGAGGAATTTGAGGTAAAATCCATGGTGGGCCTTGAGCCATGTTCCTTAATATTGGATACCAGTGTTGGCGTGGCCAGTCTGGAGCAATGAGTATCATTTGTGGCCTCTCTAATCTGGCTTTTAGCAGCACTTTTGCCAGAAGAGGCAGTGGAGGAAAGGCATACACTGCTAGTGTTTTCCAACTGAATGAGAGGGCGTCCACTTTCCAAGCTAGTGCGTGGTATGTCCTTGTGCAAAATTTTCATAGTTGGTAGTTTTGGGGGGAGGCAAACAGATCTATGTCTGGGCTCCCCCATTTTTGAGTTATCATTGTGAATACTTGTGGGTCTAGTTTCCACTCGTGAGGATCCATGATATTTCTGCTTAGTTCATCTGCCAATGTATTTTTCTTTCCTGGCAGGAATTGTGCTTGTAGTTGAACTTGGTAGGTCAGTGCTGTGTTCCACAAGGTCATTGCTTGTCTGCATAGGGTGCAGGAATGTGTGCCCCCTTGCTTGTTTATGTACCACATCACTGTGGTGTTGTCCATCTTTATTAGAAGTTGTCCTGGATGTAGGTGGTCCTTGAAAGCTGTTAGGGCATGTTGTACAGCTAGCATCTCTTTTTGAATGATGTGGAGATGCATTTGATCTGCAGACCATTTGCTCTGAATACACTGTCCTGCCATGTGTGCTCCCCAGGCGTAATCCGATGCATCTGTTGTTATTGTTTGCCTGGCTGTGGGCAAGGTGAAAGGCTGACCCTTGTTGAGGTGACATGCCTGAGCCCACCATAGAAACTCCAGTTGAAGGCAGGGAATGAGTGGTATTATTGTTTCCAAGCTGTGGCTGTGTTGAGTCCATACGCTTTTCAGGTACCATTGTAATTTCCTCATATGCAGTTTGGCATATGGTATTAGCAGAATGCAAGAGGCCATGAATCCCAAGGCCTGCAGAATTTTTCTTGCAGGGAGTTGGGTCTTTGTTGCCATCATTTTGAAGTATTGAGTCAGTTGTCCTTGCTTGTCTGGCGTGAGATAAGCCATCTGGGCCGTTGTATTTAAGCTGGCACCCAGGAATATTATGTCTTGTGCGGGCACTAGTTTTGACTTATTTTCGTTTACTGTGTACCCTAGGCAACTTAGTAGGTTTTTTACAAACGCCAGATGTTTTAAAAGAATGTCCTTGCTTTCTGCTTGAATAAGGCAGTCGTCCAGGTATGCATATATTTGAATTCCTCTTTGTCTGCAGTATGCAATTACTGGTGCCAGGGATTCTGTGAAGACCCTGGGCGCAGTAGATAAGCCAAAGGGCAGTGCAGAGAATTGGTAATGAGTTGTACCTGCTATACATCGGAGGTATCTTCTGCAATTTTGTCTGATAGGGACATGCAGGTATGCCTCCTTGAGGTCCAACATTACTAGCCAAGCCTTCTTGCCCAGCATGGAAAGAAGTTGCTGTAGTGTGAGCATCTTGAATTTGGTTACTTCCAGGTATGTGTTTAGAACTGAGAGGTCCAGAATGGGTCTCCATGCTTTGTCCTTTCGGGGAACCAGAAAGAGTCTTGAGTAAAATCCTTGCCCTTGCTCCTGTGTAGGGACCTGTTAAATGGCTCTCATGTCCATGAGTGCTGTAATTTGTCTTTGAGCCTCTGCCCATTGATTTGGTGGCAGGTTTGGCATTCCTTTTATCCTTGGTAAAGTGTGAAAGTGGAACCTGTATCCTTGAGATACAATATTTAAGACCCATTTGTCTTTCGTGATGATGTGCCAATTGTCTGAAAAAAGTGAAAGTTTTCCTCCCAAGAGTGATTTGCTTGGCAGTCTGAGGGGTAAGTCATTGTGATTGTCTTCTGATTGTTTGAGACCTGTCTTCTCCTCCTTTCTGGGTTGTGGCACCCCATTGTCATGGCTTGTAAGAGCCTTGTGGCTGACCTCTGCCCCTTGGGCATCTGTATTTCCCCCTCTGTGGTCTGTCAGAAGTTGGAAAGGACCAGTTTTTTGCTGGTCAATTTCTGCTGAAACGAGGGGGTTGAACCTGTAAAAAATCCTTGACAGTCTGCATAGATTTCGCCTTATCCTCCATTTTCTTTAAAACCTCTTCTGCTTTCACACCAAATAAAACATCCTGCTGTAAGGGTGCATCCAATAACTTTGCTTTAACATGATCAGGTAAAGTTTGTTCTTTTAACCAAGCATGCCTACGAATGACAGACCCTGTTACAGCTGCTCTACAAGAAACTTCCAACGAATCAAATCCACATTGCAAAGTATGTTTTCCCACTTGTTCTGCTGCATGCAAAAAATCTTGCATTTCCTTGTAATCAGGCTGCTCTGTATGTGTGCTCATTTTTTGTTTTAATTGAGAAATCAAACATTGTTGATATTTCAGCATGTGAAACTGGCAATTTAAGGCTCTCATAGCCAGAGTAGCTGAGGTATATACTTTCTTTCCCCATCTGTCTAGTGCTCTCGAATCCCTTTCAGAAGGTACAGGATTTTTAGCAATAGAAGCCTTAACCCCTTCGGGACCCTGGGAAATGGTTTCTGGGTCAGCAACAGGGTTTTTATATAGGAATTTATGTGAGTCAGGGACTCTGTAGTATCTGTCTGGTTTGGCTGGAGCAGGAGGTAATGAATCAGAGTTAAGGCTAGATTCTGAATAAACATCATCCATATTGTCTAACACAGGTGGAATAGCAAGGGGTCTGTGCTGGGGTAGTAAGAGGAACTCTCGGAGCCTTTTCTTAGAATCAGAGTAATCCTGACCTTCGCAGTGGAAATGTTCCCTCATGGTATGTAAAGTTTCCCCAAAAGAGTAGTCTTCTGGGGAGATGCTGAAGGAATAGACTCTTCAGCATCAGAGTCTTCATAAGGGGGAAAAGAGTATTCCTCTTCCTCAGAAGAATCTGAGGAAATGAAAACCTGGTCAGAGGAAGCGTAGTCCTCCTCCTGACTAGGCCTTTTGTCAGGTGGGGGATGGGAACCCCTGATTAGGGTAATTAAGTCTTCAGCCATCTTAAGCATCTGTTTCTTAGGCATGGGGCCTTGTACTGGAGACTGCTGTACAGGCTTTCTTACTTTTAAAAGAGTTTTCAGTTTTGCATAGGACTTAATAGTAAGTGTAGTCGGTCTGAAAACACCTTCAGCAACTGACGGCCTTTCAACAGTACTGGAATCCCCTTCAGCCATGGAGTTGGAAGGGCCTAAAGATAAAGGCTCTGTAGGCCCAGCAATCTCCGCTTGGGAGTCGGATGCAGCCTGGGGTTCTAAATCCGCGGTCGTCAGGGGCTGCGTAGGCGCCTCACTGAAAACCGGAGAACCGGCGACTGGCCTAGCAGAGGCCTCTGTGTCTGGTTTGGGTCTTGGCTGCCTGTCCTTATCTTTGCGCTTTTTATGCATTCCGGTCGTCGGTTGCTCCGATGACATGGTATAAATTTTCTACCAAAATAATGTCGGGCGAAATCAAACCGACGTTTAATAGTTCGTTTGTTAAACCTAGCACAAAACTGACAACCAGTGACGTTGTGGTCTGGGCCTAGGCAAGGGATACAATAAGAATGAAAATCCTTAAGAGGTATTTGCTTCCCTCAAGAAATTCAACTATTAACTTTTTCTGACATTGGTCTGAGGCAAGAAAAGGTTCCCCAATGGGGTACTTAGCTTTAGTGAAGACTTCGGTCTGAAATTCGATTTGAAAATCTCAGGAGTTGGCCAACTGGCTCTTGCGAACTGCTTCTGCTTCGGGCACCGCACGGCAAAAAAGACTGAAGAAAATGGCGTTGGATGCCTTTTTTATACCCCTGTAGCACTGACGTCAGGGAAGAAGCAACTGCAACTGACGCCGGACAAAGACTTTGGAACTCGGGTCGACTGCGGGACCGCCTGACAGCAGGATAACCCAAGTGTGATGACTGCAGCAGTGTAACATGATGAACATCTCCACACAAGTAAAGTTGGTGAGTGAAAAGCTTCAAGAGCATTTTTTGCCCAGGACAGTGCTATGAAACAAACCAAACAATAACTATATACTCAAAAGGGGTGGATAAATCCACACCCTGGCAACACCAAAAAAATGCCAGAAAAAATAAGGGCTGGTGACAGGGGAGACTGAAAACAGTGATCTATTAAAATATTTACTGCTATGGTAAGCATTACTATGTTCAAACACAGATCATTACTGCAGTAAACTAAACTATATGGGCAGATTACCACAGCCTGGTGAAGAAAAAGAAAAGGGAAAAAAGGGAGGATGCCAATAAACTAACACTCCAGGTACTCCCAGAGAATGGTCCTAGCAAAGACTGCACTGGTCCTGGAAAAGGAATCCGATTTATAGTGCTTTGTATCAGTGAGTACAGAGGACCAAGTTGCTGCTTCTAGAATATTTCCAGAGTCTACCCCTTTCCAGAAATTCACTTAAGCCAACACCTATATGGAATGGGCTACAACCACACCAGGAAGTAGACTACTATAGCGAGTATAACAAAAGGTAATATCAGAAGACAACCATCTGGAAATAGTCTGTTTAGAACTGTCTGTCCTTTCCTCTTACCTTCATAGGAGAGGAACAGCTGATCAGGTTTCCTCAAGGTTCAAGTTTTGTCTAGGTAGTATATGAGCTGCCTGAGGACATCTAGAGTGTGAAGGATCCTTCTTCTCTTGTTCATAGGTTCAAGAAAGAAAACTGCAAGGTTAATAATCCAGTTTAAAGTAAACTCTGAAACCACGTTGGACATAATTATTATTTTTCAACAAAACCTTGCCTTGTCTCCATAGAAAATAAGGTAGGGTTGACTCACCATAAGGTCTTCTAACCCAGATACATTCCTAGCAGATGTCAGAGGAGCGAGTGAAACAGTATTCCAAGTTAAGAACCTTAACTCAGCCTCATGAGCTGCTGTAAATGGAGACTAAGTATGCTTCTCAAGCACAAAGTTTAAGATCCCAAGGAATAGCCACCTGTTTGCCAGGTGGATAAGTATGTAACATCTCTTTCAAAAACTGTTTAACTTGAACATTATTAGAAGAGGGGGATTAAAGAGCAGACACATATACCTTGATAGAGGAGTAAGAAGGGCCACTAGACAGTGGACCTGAAGAGGATCCTGGTTCTTTGGCTAATCATTAGAAAATCTTTTCCACTTACCCATACGTGATTTTCTAGTAGAACGTTTTCTTACCTCTTTTAACCAGTGCTGCATGTCCTTGGAAAAAATGGTTCTTAACTGGTATGAAAATTCTATCATCCACGCAGTTAACTGAAAAGTCTAAATCCAATTTCTGGGAAAGCTTATGGTAATTTTCCTTGGCCAAACTGAAAGGAAGGGAGAACCACAGTTGCTTGGCCAAAAGAGAGTCATCACCAAAAATTTTGGCTCTCTTTCAGCATCTTTAGAACCTTGGACACCAGTGAAAAGGGTGGAAAAACATATAGGAATATTCCTGGAATAAGAAAGCATCCATCTTCCAGGCTGTTTGCAAGGAGTTCTGGAGAATTTTTTTTTTTTTTTTTTTTTAGTTCTCTGTTCAGAAGCTACTGAAGAGAATATCTCTTGAACTTCAGAATCCTAGCAAAAAAGTTTAGAAAAGAAAGATCCCTGCCTCCAGGATCCTTCTCTTTAGGGAACTAGAAAAATTCCTGAATAAAAACTTTTATCTAGGAAATTGGGGGCACAGGCTCTATGACTCCCACAGAAAGCATGTGGTTAAAAATGGGAGGAAGAAGACAGATAGTTACCTGGATAAGAAGGAATCTCCAGATGATGATGGAGGTACTCCCATTGCCAAATGTACCCTCATAAGATTAAAACCGGGACCCAGCTGTCTAAAACAATGTGAATCCACAAGGGAAGATGAAATATGACAGACATGGAAAAGTTTCCAGGGTGGGGGATCTGAACAGGAAAACTTTGACTTTTAGTTGCTTTTCCTTTCTTTTTTAAAGACTCATTTCCATTTCTTTTAACTCAATCTCTCCAATGGCACTCTGGAATTTTACACTGTAACTTCTAATGGGCTAAAGAGGAAGTTTCTTCAATAACTTGTATGCAGCATGGTTTTGGAATTTATTTAATTTTATTTTACATTTGTTGACCAGGATAGTACGACTGGATATATGTCCATTTTGAGTGGCGGCCAGGGGAGAAAAGCTCCAGTTAACACAGAAAGAATATAACAGATATGAGTCAAACATATTTACAAAGCCCTCTAGTGGGTGCTCACAATATACACAGTGTGTAATAGTATACAAAAACAACAGGTTGCTGCAAGCTATTATGAGCAAGAGATGCGTACAATATTAATTTAAATAAGGCATTGAATAAGTAGTGATTAATCAGGGTTAGTACAGGGACAAAGGCAGGCTAATACTGTTTGAGGCCTTTTGAAGAGACTTAAAGGTTAGAGGGTAAGGTCAGATGGAAGTGAATTCCACGTTTTACTAATGACGTTGGCAAACAGGGAGTTAATGGCTTTGTGGGTTTGGACCAACAGTTTATAATTGGATGATCATAGTTGCCTTGAATTACTGTATGCCTTTATGATATTTTTGAGTGCCGGAGTATTTTCAGGGTGGTACAGAATTTTCTGTGCTACTATAAGCTGATTGAACAGAAGTAGGCTAGACAGTTCTAGCCACCCAAGAAGACTGAGATTTTTACAGTGATGTGTCCTACATGTTGAGCCTATGGCAAATCTGGCAATGTGGTTGTAACAGTGAGAGAGGTTACTAAGTTTAGTTTTGCTCAAATTGGAGAGTATGGGGGAGACATATAGAAGGGTAGAGAGTAGGTGTGAGCGGGCGATTGCAGTTGTAGCTAATGGAGTTAGAAAAGGTTTGCTTCTATATAATGAGCCAAGCTTCTTATTAATGTCTTTTTATAGTTTTATTTATATAACCCAGCCACTGGGGATGCACAAGCCAGTGCATTTCTTTGTGCCGGTCCCAAGCCCGGATAAATGGGGAGGGTTGCTTCAGGAAGGGCATCCGGCGTAAAAATTCTGCCACATAACTTATGGCGCGAAAATTTCATATTTCCATACCGGATTGGTCGAGGCCCGGGTTAACAACGACCGCCACCAGTACTGTTAGCCAACAGGGTGCTGGTGGAAATTGGGCTACTGTTGGCCGAAGCAGAAGAGGAGGCCAAAGGCATGAAGAGAGGAGGAAGGTTAGGAGTGTAGCAGTGAGAGTAGGAACTTTGAATGTTGGCAGTATGACTGGTATAGGAAGAGAGCTAGCTGATATGATGGAGAGAAGGAAGGTTGATATATTGTGCGTGCAAGAGACCAGATGGAAGGGAAGTAAGGCCAGGTGTTTAGGAAACTGATTTAAATTGTTCTATCATGGTGTGGATGGCAGGAGAAATGAGGTAGGGGTTATACTAAAGGAACAATATGCCAAGAGTGTTTTAGACATGAAGAGAGTGTCTGACAGAGTGATGTTTATGAAGCTTGAAACTGATGGTGTAATGATGAATGTTGTTAGTGCATATGCTCCACAAGTTGGGTGTGCGATGGATGAGAAAGAGAAATTTTGGAGTGAGTTGGATGAAGTTGTGGTGAGTGTACCCAAGGGTGAGAGACTAGTGATTGGAGCGGACTTTAATGGGCATGTTGGTGAAGTGAACAGAGGGGATGAGGAAGTGATGGGTAGGTATGGTGTTAAGGAGAGGAATGCAGAAGGTCAGATGATTGTGGATTTTGCGAAAAGGATGGACATGGCTGTGGTGAACACATATTTTAAGAAGAGGGAGGAGCATAAGGTGACATACAAGAGTGGAGGAAGATGCACACAGGTGGATTATATCCTATGTAGGAGGGCCAGTTTGAAGGAGATTGGACACTGTAAAGTGGTGGCAGGGGAAAGTGTTGTTAAGCAGCATAGAATGGTGGTCTGTAGGATGACGTTGGTGATCAAGAAGAGGAGGAGGAGTGTGAAAGCAGTGCCAAGGATTAAATGGTGGAAGTTAAAAAAGGGTGATTGTGAAGTGGAGTTTAGAGAAGAGTTAAGACAGGCACTGGGAGACAGTGCAGAGTTACCGAATAGCTGGGTAACTACAGCAGAACTAGTAAGGGAGACTGCTAGAAAGGTGCTTGGTGTGACATCTGGACAGAGGAAGGAGGACAAGGAGACCTGGTGGTGGAATGAGGAAGTACAGGAGAGTATACAGAGGAAGAGGCTGGCGAAGAAGTGGGATTGTCAGTGAGATGAAGAAAGTAGACATGAGTATAAGGAGATGAGGCGCATGGCAAAGAGAGAGGTGGCGAAAGCTAAGGATAAGGCGTATGGAGAGTTGTATGAGAGATTGGACACTAAAGAGGGAGAAAAGGACCTGTACCGATTGGCTAGACAGAGGGACAGAACTGGGAAAGATGTGCAGCAAGTAAGGGTGATAAAGGACAGTGAGGGAGAGTGTGTTGAGTAGATGGAAAGAGTATTTTGAGAGGCTGATGAATGAAGAGAATGAGAGAGAGAGAGAAGGTTGGATGATGTGGAGATAGTGAATCAGGAAGTGAAACAGATTAGCAAGGAGGAAGTAAGGACAGCTATGAAGAGGATGAAGAATGGAAAGGCTGTTGGCCCAGATGACATCCCAATGGAAGCATGGAGGTGCTTAGGAGAAATGGCAGTGGAATTTTTAACTAGATTGTTTAATGAAAATTTGGAAAGAAGAATTAGGGTGATGTGCAGAGCTGCAGTAACTACAGAGGGATAAAATTGATCAGTCACAGCTTGAATTTATGGGAGAGAGTAGTAGAAGCTAGGTTAAGAAGGGAGGTAATGATTAGTGATCAGCAGTATGGTTTCATGCCAGGAAAGAGCACTACAGATGCGGTGTTTGCTCTGAGAGTATTATTGGAGAAATACAGATGAGGTCAGAAGGAGTTGTATTGTGTCTTTGTAGACTTGGAGAAAGCATATGACAGGGTGCCTAGAGAAGAGTTGTGGTATTGTATGAGGAAGTCGGGAGTGGCAGAGAAGTATGTAAGTGTGGTACAAGATATGTACGAGGGTAGTGTGACAGTGGTGAGGACTGCAGTGGGAGTGACAGATCCGTTTAAGGTGGAGGTGAGATTACATCAAGGATCAGCTCTGAGTCCTTTCTTATTTGCACTGGTGATGGACAGGTTGACAGATGAGATCAGACAGGAGGCCCCGTGGACTATGATGTTTGCAGATGACATTGTGATCTGTAGTGAGAGTAGGAATCAGGTTGAGGAGACTCTGGAGAGGTGGAGATATGCTCTAGAGAGCAGAGGAATGAAGGTCAGCAGGGCTAAGACAGAATATATGTGTGTAAATGAGAGGGAGGGTAGAGGAATGGTGAGGATGCAGGGAGTAGAGTTGGTAAAGGTGGATGAGTTTAAGTACTTGGGATCAACAGTTCAGAGTAATGGTGAATGTGGAAGAGTGGTGAAGAAGAGAGTACAGGCAGGGTGGAATGGGTGGAGAAGAGTGTCAGGAGTGATTTGTGACAGACAGGTACCAGTAAGAGTGAAAGGGAAGGTCTACAAGACAGTAGTGAGACTAGCTATGTTATATGGGTTGGAGACAGTGGCATTGAAGGCAGGAGTCAGAGCTGGATGTGGCAGAGTTAAAGATGTTAAGATTTGCACTCGGTGTGACTAGGATGGATAGGATTAGGAATCAGTATATTAGAGGGCCAGCTCATGTTGGACAGTTTGGAGACAAAGCAAGAGAGACGAGATTGCGTTGGTTTGGACATGTGCCAAGGAGAGATGATGGGTATATTGGGAAAAAGATGCTAAAGATGGAGCTGCCAGGTAAGAGGAAAAGAGGAAGGCCTAAGATAAGGTTTATGGACGTAGTGATAGAGGACATGCAGGCGGTTGGTGTGACAGAGCAAGATGCAGAGGATAGGAAGAAATGGAAAGAGATGATCCGCTGTGGCGACCCCTAACGGGAAAAGCCAAAAGATGATAGTTTTATTTATATGCAGATCAAATTTGAAATTATTGTCCACTATTACTCCTAAAAGTTTAGTATGGTCATCTGGAGAGATAGAGGTACCATTGTTGGATGTTACGGAGAAGGAAAATGGGGTGGATCTACTGGTGGGGGTAAAGAGGAGCAGTTTAGTTTTGTTAGGATTTAACAACAGACTGTGATAAGAGAGAGAATTTTCAACTGTGTTAAATGTGTTTTGTGTTAAGGTTTGCAGGTCTAAATGGGAGGAGGCTGTACAGATCAGGGTAGAATCGTCTGCATATTGAATGCAGGTTGCATCAGGGATGGTAGTATGAAGATTGTTGATGAAGACAGAGAAAAGTAGAGGACCTAGAATACAGCCCTGAGGTACACCAAGGGTGAGAGGTAGCAGGGTGGACAGTTTACCCTGCCATAATACAGCCTGTTGTCTGCCATTCATATAGGATAGGAACCACTGAATAGCATGGTTATCTAGGGAGATGGATTTTAGGGAATGGATGAGTAATTTGTGGTTGACCATATCATAGGCCTTCAACAGGTCTAGAAATAGGGCTGATGATAGCCAGTTGTTGTTCCTATTTTGGAATATGTTATTTGTAAAAGAAAGGAGGGCGAAGGTGGTGCTGTGATGTGGACTAAAGCCATGCTGAGAGTTGGCAAGCAGACCGTTCTGAATGAGATAGTCCATAAGTTGCTTATGAATGCACTTCTCCATTAATTTGGCTAGCGGTGAGAGAATGGCAATGGGTCTGTAGTTGGACAGTTCTGTTGAACTTCCACCTTTGTGGAGTGGGATATTTCCAGATTGAGGGAATAGGTCCATCAGCTAGTGTTCTACTGATTAGGATAGAGATGGGGAATGCTATGGTGTCGGCAGCTTTTTGTAGGTACTCTGCAGGAAGAAGGTCAGCAGAAAGGGTGGTTGGTTTTATTTTTTTGATAAAATATCAGATAAAAGTGGTAGAGACAGGTTGGAAGTTAAAGGGGGGATGAGAAGTGGGTATGCTAGTGGTAGAGTTAGAGCGGGTGGGAGTAAGTTGGTTAGCTAAGGATTGAATAGTTTCAGTGAAAAAGTTATTAAAGGCAGTGGCAACAGTTTCTGGGGATTTATGGGTGAAGTTTGATGGGGTTAGGGTAGTAGATTGTCCTGGATCAAGAAGTCAGTTAATACCTGCCCAAAACCTTTGGGGATTGTTTTGGTGTTTAAATTGGATGTTCTAGTAGTAGTTTTTTTTTTGTCTGGCAAAATTAGTTTTTTTGTTTCATTTCTAAGTTGACGATATCTCACTTGGTCGAGGGGGGCTTTAGTTGTTCGCCATTTAGTCGAGGCTATACTTCTAAGTTTGATTTCGATCTTCGTTTCCTTTCTGAACCACAGAGCAGTATTAGATTTAGTCTTTATAGTACATGCAGGAGCATGGGAGTCAAGGAAGCTCAGGAATTTATTGTTAAAGAAAGTTACGGCTTCATCTAGTGATAGATTTGTTAGGATTGACCAGTTGACTGATTTAAGTTTGTTTAGGAAGTTAGTAGAATTGAAGTTATTATTTCTGATTGTTTTGTATGTAGTCTTGTGGTGGGTTTCTGCCTTAAGCTTAATAATATAAGTTAGTGAATAATCACTTAGGTCATTGGAGAGAGTCCCAGCTGTATACAAGCTTGGGTGGCTATTGATAAGTACCCAATCTAAGATACTTTCTCTGTTAGTGGGTTTACTAATCCTAGTGGGAGAGATTATTACTTGTGTGAACCCAGATTTATATGGGTGACAGGGGATTCAGCTGAGCAGGTGCACCAGTCAGTGTTAGAGTCACCAAGAACAATGGTTTCTTGGGGGTATGTAGTGGATAACCACTGGAGGATATCTTCCAGAGTGCTTATTTTACTGCCTGGGGGAATGTAGACACAGACAATATTTATATTATTACTGTTAAATTGCAGTTTGGTAATGCAGATTTCTGCGTTATTAAATGGGAGCGGTTGAACTGGATCTCTATTAACACAATGTATTTTTGTATAGCACTGCTATCCCACCTCCCTTCTTAGCTATTCAGTCTAATCAGTGTATGTTGTAGCCCGGGGGTAATACCTCATTATCGGCAATAGTAGGTTTAAGCCAGGTATCTGTAAGACACTATGTCTGGGGAATGAACTGCTAAGAGGGTATGCAGGTTGGGGATTTTATTATTTATACTTCGAATGTTCAAGTGAAATGTCAGGAGAGTTTGCAGGACTGTTAAGGAGTAGTTCATTGATGGGGTTGGTGGTGTAGACGCTATTGTCACCAGTTGGAGACGGGCCAGGGATGGAATTATTAATGTAAATGTGAACATGTTACATTAGACACCTCCAGCCATCAGTAAGATGCAACTATACAAATGCCCAGAGGCATCACTAGGCTTCAATTAGTTAAAACCATTACTGATGGCTCCCTGCTGCTTAAACTTCTTATTGGAAAAGGGAGGTGAAGAGAAGGGAAAAAAAGAATTTATGCACCTACGATAACGTTCCATGTGAGTTGTCCATCTCGCAATTCATTCTTTATTGATGGGTTCAGATCCAATACTCAGTTCTGACTTGGCCGTTTTTACAAGCTCAAGGTCTTTAACTAGCTCTGGCTTATCCCCTATCCCATGATGCTCTCATGCCTTCCCCAGATCTTGTTTGCCTGCGTCCTTCCCCAGATCTTGTTTGCCTGCGTACTAACACTTATGCAGAATTCCCTACTATCTATAAGACCTGAATAGGGTCAAAGCCAAGGAGGCACCAATTAGAAAAAAACTCTTGATCCACTAGAAGCCACAGGCTGTGGGTTGGAGGGTGGGATGCAAGAATGAATGGTGAGATGGGCAACTCACACGGAATGTTATGGCAGGTACATAACTTCATGTGAAGTTGTCCTATCTTGCCTTCAATCTTTACTGATGGGACAGCATCCCTAGCACCAAATTTCCTGGGTGGCTCACAGGAGTATATTCTACAGAACAGTGACCCAAAGGAGGCCCTGTCCCTGGAGGCCAAATCTACTTTGTAATGAGTGATAAAGGTATGCGGCCTTGCCCAAGTTGTTGCTGCACAAATGGTACCTATTGGCAACTTGGCATGAAAAGCAGAAGTGGAAACAGCCCTAGTAGAATGAGCCTTTATTTTGCTTGGTATTTACTTACTGCATTGTAGGTAAAAGAAATGCACTCTGATAACCATCTAGATAGAGCAGTCTTTGCTACTGATGTACCTTTCTTGGCATCTGAAAATGACACAAACAGTTTATCAGATTTTCTAAATTCTTTTGTTCTGTGTAAATATGTCTATGAACGTCAAGCTAGTGTAGCATATATTCTGCCTTATTGCCATACTTGGAGAAGAAAACTAGTAGATCTATGGACTGATTTAGGTTGGATTCTGAACATAATTTTGTATGCAGAGATACTCTGTCACTGTGGAACAATAGGCAAGGAGGACTGACTGACAACGCCTGTAATTCTGATACCCTTCTAGCTGAAGTGATGGCCTCTAAAAAGATAGCTTTCCACATGAAGAACTTCAATTCACGTGATGATGCAGGTTCAAGGGGGGGGGGGGGATTATCCTGGATAGATAGAAATTTAGGTTCCATGGTGGTAGTGGGGCTTTAATAGGTGATCTCAAAAGATTAGTGTCCCTAAGAAAAGCTTTAGATAGTCTGTGAGACATTGTTTGGTTCATTATCCCAAAGATGAAAATTTGAAATTGCTGTTAATTGGACTTGGATAGTAGCTGCCACTGTCCCTTCATTAACAAGCTTTGTAAGGAATTCCAGAATGGAGGGTACAGATGCCGAATAAGGCTCAATACGGTTCTCTAGCACCCAAACTGCAAATCTTTTCCATTTGCTAAGATATAATCTTGTTTATGTCTTATGAGAAGCTATCAAAATGTGTCGTGCAGCAGATGACAGATTTTGTAGCCTGGCTATGTTTGAAATTGGAGCAGCCAAGGGTTTGAAGGGATGGATGAGGAATTCCCAATGCATGAATCAGAAGATCCGGCACTGGGTCCAGGATCCAAGGTTCCTCCAAGATGAGGCCACAAGAAGGGGAAATAAATTTGATGTGGTCAGTAAGAGGCTATTAAGAATTAAGTTTCTTCCCAATGTGCTGGCTTTCTGAGAACTTTGGGTATCAACAAAAAGGGAGAAAAGCATAGAGGAGACCCGGGGGCCAATCGTGCACTAGTGCATCCCCTGGGGACTTCCCTGGAGGGGGAATTAAGGCAAAGTAGTGGCTGCATTTCATGTTTGTGGATGTGGTAAAGACATCGCAGCAAGGCTTGCCCCACTTTCGGAAAACCATTTCCGCCACTTCTTGTTTGAGGGGACCACTCGAGTGGCATCAGTATTTCTCTGCTGAGTTTGTCTGCTACCACGCTAGTCTTCCCCGGGATGTGCATTGCTACTAGAAAGCATTGGGAGGACGTTGCCCACTGCCATACTCTCAGGACCTCTCAACACAGAGGGCAAGATTTGGTTCCTCCTTGTTTGTTTATGTACCATACAACTAACATGCTGTCTGTCTGGATTGCAATTGTTCCTAATGGTAGAAAGTCCTGAAATGTTTGCATGCTAGAAGCATTGCTCTCATCTCTAGGACATTGATATGCAAGTGAGCCTCATGATCTTTCCACGTGCCTTGGGCTGTTCTTCCCTGACAATGCCCCCCAACCCTAACTGGGAATCGTCTGTGGTCACCGTGGCTAGTGAAGTTGGAAGAATAAAAGGTCAGCCTAATGTCACTTGGTCTGAGTGAAGCCATCAACATAGATCTTCATTGCAAGATTGTGTCAGTATTATTTGGTGAGACATTGGAAGTTTTTGCAAGGACCACCGAGTAAAAAAAAAGGCATTGTAGAGTTCTCAAGTGCATACGAGCAAGAGGAATTACATTGATCGCTGCAGCCATTGTACCCAGTACATTCAGAACTTCCTTTGCTTGAACTTTTGTTTTGAACAGGAAATTCAACACTTGTGTTCGAAGAGCCTGTGTCCTTTCTACTGGAAGCTTTACAGTCATTATTGTGTTTAATTCTGCGCCTATAAAAATGATATGTTGAGATGGCAATAAGGCAGATTTTTCATAGTTTATAGTAATCCCTAAATCGGCAAAGATTTGTAAGGTGGTGTCCCTTGCTTGTATTAGTAGATGCTTGGTGGTGGCGGTTAGGAGCCAGACATCTAGGTACGGAAACACTCGGAATCCTGAATATCTCAGGTGAGCTATGACTACTGCCATGCATTTGGTGAACACTCTGGAGGCTGTAGTGAGGCCAAAGTGCAAACCTCAAAATTGATAATGACTGGCTCCCAGCAGAAAGCGCAAGTGACTCCTGGATGGCCTGTCCATTATGTGGTAGTATGCATCTTGGAGGTCTATGGAGCACATCCAGTTGTCTTTTCCCAGAAAGGGAAGTATCAAATGCAGTGTGACCATCTGGAACTTTGTCTTTTTTACTGATTTGTTCAGTCTGCTAAGATCTAAAATTGTTCTCCAGTCCCCTGTTTTCTTTGGAACCAAAAATAACTCTGAGCAAGTTCGGATCTGACCTGGTCTGCAGGGACCGATTAGATGACTCTTTTTCTAGCACTTTCTGAACTTCTATGGTTGGTTGATCCCTGTGATTGGGTGGACCATCTGAGATCCTTTTGCTCTGTGGAGGTGGCTTTCAAAAGAGTATTAAATAACCTTTGGATATGATGCTTTGTACCCACTTGTCTTTTGTTATTTTTAGCCAGGCATCTGGGTACAAAGACAAGCGTCCCCCGACTGCCTCCAGAGTGGGACAGACGGCTTCGTTTCAGGACCGCTGGAAAGGCTTACCAAAAAAGGATTCCTGGTCACCCTGGTTCTGTGGACCTCCTTTGCTGCATGGCCGGCATGTTCCATTATTACCTCCTCCTCTGCCCCTGGAGGAAGGTTCACCACGTGTGTCTTGAAAAACTCTCTGGGACTTCCACATCTTTTGTGGGGTTTGGACCCTTGGGATAAGATCTACAAGGAGTTGAAAAACAGACTCCGACGGCAGAGAGTTTTTCCTTCCTGCTCACACCTACTTAGTGTCTCTTTTACCTTAGGCCTGAAAAGAGACGAGCCATCAAAAGGGGTGTTAATAAAGGATGACTTGAAGGGTTCTGCAAAATTACACAAGTGCATCCAGGAAATATCTCCTAAGGGCAATTCCTGAACCTGTTGACCTACTCACTCCATCAGCTGCATAAGAAACTAGCCTCATGGATGAGTTCACTACAAAATTAAGGGTGGAGAGCTGGGATGATACCTTTTTTTTCCTGCTATCCCCTCAGCTACTGAACTCTGGAGAGTGTTTCTAAGCTCTTTAAGGAGATCTCTCTGTAATCTACTGAAGTGGGTTAGGAAATTTAGGGAACTGAGAGTAAAGGTCGCTGAAGAAAACATGCAATTTCCATATATGACCATCGTACGTGAGTGTTCGGAGGATGAACAGAAGTGGACGTTTCCGATAGCTCCTTTTTAGTGGCTGCTGCCACCACCACAGCATCTAAAGGAACACCTTTTGTCAAAAAGGTTTTATCTTCAGGGGTAAGTTATGAACTTATTTGTGCGCCTTGGAATGGGCTCCACTGTGTCTGGAGACTCCCACGCCTTACAACAAACTAGTTCCCTAAGCTCGTCAAAAGGCACAGCGGAGACAGGTCAACACCCGAAAGCCTTCAGGTAAACAGACTCCTCATCAGAAGGGGTGAAGGGCTTCCAGCTGCTTCTCTGTTTCAGGATCTCTAGGATGTCAGCACAAGAGACATCCTCAGAGGGCGACCGTGGGGACCTTTCTGATTCATCAAGGTCTGTGTCTGATGTGACTGACTCCTGTGGGGAGTCCAAATGCTTCCTCTTGCATATTTTCTTTCAGGAAATCTCTTTGGAAGGGTATTCTGGAGAGGTTTCAGAAGATAAAGGTTCGCCCACTGGGGCATCCTGAGGCTCTGGGTCTCTACACTTGTGTGAAGTCGGTTTTGCTGGGATGGACACCGGTGCCCTACGGGATGGAGTGGCTGGATCCAAAGGTGAGGCTGTCTCTGAGGACAGTGCCCACCTCATAACCTTGAAAGTCCCCTGCCCATGATCCGAGGAAACCTCCGGCTCTGAAAAACCAAGAGGTCTCCCCGGCAACACTGGGGTAGGCTCCGAAGCAGAGGTAAGAGCAGAGCTCACGCGAACAGAGACCTGAGAGGTAAGATGAGATCCAATAAAAACTTGACCAGACTCTCCTCCCCAGACCTGACCGGTGAGAGTCAGCTCCTAGACCCCTTGGACAACAACAAGGTAGTTGGAGACGTCAGAGCCACAGATCCTGGTGCAAATCTCAGCTCCAACAGTTCCATCACAATCGGCTCCACCCATTCTGGCTCCGAAACACCGCTCGGGTTGGAGAAGGAATCAAAGTAGAAGTGACAGTTCTAATAGTCTCCAAAGCCATCTGAGTCGGTTCCGACAAATGTTTGGCCAGTGCCAGTGTCCTCAACAGTCTCTGCACTACACGATCCACATCAAAATCGAAAGACATCTAGATGAGGGAGCTGGAGATGCTGTAACTTGTAATACTGGAGACTTTAATGTAGGAGATACTGGCTCCAAGACAGGGGACCGGTTCCTTGCAAAATGAACAGCTCTGATGCAAGTGGAGCTGAGGTAGATGGCTTCTCAGAACCAATAGATTTAGACACTCTCACAGGTATACTAGGTGCCTTTTTTAATGTCTCTGACCCTTCTGAGGTAGAATGACCTTTTTGGAGATTTTTCTCTTGTCCAACGCAGGTGACTTGGATTTTTCATGTGGACTTTGAACCTCTTCTAGGCCTTCTGTAAAGGAAGATTTTAGCAGTCCTTTTAAAATCAATTTATTTTTTTCTCTCATGGAGTACCCATGAGCTAAAGGAGTGGCATATGGCAAAAGACTCCTGTAAGTGAACTGCCCCCAAGCAGTATACACACACTGTGTGTCCATCAGTGATGGACATCTTTTGATTACACTTTGAGCACTTTTTAAAACCCGAAGGCTTTACCTCTTTTCCTTGCTTAGACCTTTTGTCAGTTACAACACAGTCCAAACAAGCAATATAATCCCTGCAGCTCTCTAACTTAAAGGGCTGGGTATTATTACATACAGTCTGAAGAAACAAATGCTGAAGAAAAAATAACACAAGAACTTTGGACCTGTATCTATGTAAATATTAACAACTAACACAGAGGAAAGAAGAAAAGGAGCCCTCTAACTTAAACGGGCTGTGCTCTAATAAAAAAGGAGAACTGTTTAAATAGGAGACAGCAACAAAACAGCACACCTGTAATGTATTTAAGGTAAAGTCAATGATTACTATCTATAACGTATCCGACAAAGTCGTTGCAAACATACACTGAGGAAACTGTCGCTAACTGACAGAAAGGCAGAATTCTATCAAATATTGCTTTTTTAAAACAATAATCCTAAAACCTTAAGTGAGAAAAATTCAACTACTTGTCAATAAACAGGGATAGGGAGAATGTAGGCCCGAAACACAACACAGCCAGAAAGATATTTAAATTTTTGCTAAACATTAATTTGAAAGCTATTGAATGTACTCTAAGCAAACACAGAACACACCAATAGAAAGACTATACATTTTAAAGGGAAGAGCAAAAAACTTAATTAAGAAAAAACATATATTCAACTTAGCCAGAGCTAGAAGAATCACCCGATTTGTTTCAGCGGCAAACGAGATCTGGGGACGGCACTACAGCATCATGGGCTAGAGAATAAGCCATGAGCTAGTTGAAGACCTCGAGGTTGTAAAAATGGCCGAGTCGGAACTGAGGATCGGTTCTGAACCCATCAGTAAAGAATGAAGGTGAGATAGGACAACTTCACATCTACTATTTCTTCTGTAAAAAAGGAGGGTCTACACCTTAAATCAGTTTCCTCTACTTCACACTACTTAAGCACCTCAACTACAGAAGGGCCAGAGTCTCTTTACCGAAGGGAGAATTTAAAATCTCAAACTTATCATCCAGGAGCAGCATCTTTGAAGGAAGAATAAGCAGCATGACAAGCACACTTTAACATGTGCTCAGTCGCACAAGAAACAGCTGCCTCAGAGGCATTTAATGAATTTTTTACCTCAGAAGTGGTGTCACAATTAACGTCTGCATGTTCTCAAAAGACAACTGCAAAATCTTTAACATATGAGCTTGACTGTTCAAAATTCTGAAGTTTAAAGTACTAGAAGAGTACATTTTCTTCTCCAACTTGTCCATTGCTTTCCCATCTTTGCCAGGGGGGATGTGGTTAGCAGCTGTGACTTCTTTAGCAGAATCAGATTTGGATTGAGAAATAACTGCAGAATCTTCTTTAGTATTACAAAACAGCTACTTGTATGCCTGGGGTACCTTTTATACCTTGCTAGACTTCTTAGTAGGAAGAGGCTGACCATCAGGTGAGCTAAAAGCAGTGGGGAAAACATTCTCCAATACAGGTATGGCAGGAGGGATATCTGCAGCTTTAGGCATCTCAAACTGTAACAAATCATAATACATTTTTGTGCCACATGACCCTCATTATGGTCCACTGAAAAACCTCTTCAATCTTATATAAAGTGTTAGTGAAGGAAATCACTTCAGCGGGCAAATCTGATGATATACTTTTCTCAGAATCAGATTCCTCAGACTGTGAAGAAACTCCTGAAGTAAAACCATCCACATATAATATCTGAATGAAATTCCCTACCAGAAAAGGAATATACCCTTAGCTTTGTGAAGCTGGACACTGCACTGGGGGTGGGTGGGGGGATAGGACTCATATAGTTTAGGCTGCAACAGTGGCCTCTGTTTCAACATCACCAGTTTACCTACAAGGGGTCTTTGGGGTTTTACTTTATTCCATGATAACTGAGAAATACACCCCAAATACAAATGCTCATACTCAAGTGTGAACACATAGCTATAGCATCAAACATTTCTCTCACATGTGCATGCACCAAGTTTAATCCCTAACTGCATCTGAAAGATGGTTTCTAAAAGCAAAATGTTTCCACACAAATTTTTGTCATACATTAACCTTTATTTGTGATTTGAAAGTGCTTAAAATACATAAACAGCCATTTGTAAGTTAACTGCATTTATACAAAAAGATAAAATATGATTAAGTAAAGCACAGCAAATCTCTTCATATAAACTTCAGGTACAGAAACTGTAACAGAATTAAGCAAACCCAACCACAATTAAAAATAAGTAAACAATTTACATTGCAGATAATACACAAGACTTTTCAAATGACATGCTCTCATTTTTGTTTGACTTCTTTCCTCTCACTCTTCCTGTTACTAGCTTACCATCCAAACAGCAGGCTACAACAGCCACTACTGTGCAACTGCTGCAGCATGGAAAGCAGTTGCATTATTTTTTGCAGGAAGCAGTGATGCTGAATGTGTGAAACTCTATGGGAATTCATAATGTCCATGTAGCCTCAAGATGCAGACATTACTATTTTAGTTTGTTCTTGTGCAGTACAACTTGCAGCATTACTGTAGTTTAAGTCTGTGTTGTTCATTGCAGTACCAGCTGGGTAGTCATCCACATTTTTGTCAGACGTCCAGCTACACCCTGACCTATTAAAATGAGTCTGTGATCACTGGTCTCTGGCTGTTGTGAAACTATCCATAAGTTATCAAAGGAGACAATGATGTGGTCCAAGTCTATGTAAATAAAGGTTATGAACACTGATCTGTACATGCCAAGGCGAGACAAAACCAAAATGGCAAACACATCTGGTACAAATCTTACTTTCCCGTTTCCTTTATGTATTTTGTCACAACGTCCTCAACAAAACAAGCACCTCATGTTACATTTTGTAATACTGTTCACAACAGAGATTTATCACCAACATTAACCCTCCAATCACACCAATATTTAAATGACTTAAGTAAATAAAATATATATGCCAGGGGTTATGTTTATGTCAGTGAGAAAATCAGATCCCAATCTGATCTACCAATTTACTTCAGAGCTTTCAATGGCTGAAAACACTTCAACCACCCTTTTGTGTTTCATCTCACATTATATGTAGAGTATGTTTAGAAACATGAGAACTCTATTAGATAAAGACTATTTTTCAACACAGAATAATTGCTCCTATTACTGAAAAAATGTTGATAAACATCAACCTTAACTTTGTTCAATGGTATGCAACAAGACACTTTTTTTTGCAATAACATATGCATTAAACGTTTGAAGTTTCCTACAAACCTTTACCACTTAAAACTGTAAACAAACCCATTTTACAGGCATAAGCAATGCTTTTCAATAATGCTGAAGAGCAGACTGCAAGATTTCACTGCCAAGATGTTAATATACTCATAGCTGTAGCAATAACCATATGATATAATAATGTTAACCCAAAACAATAACTGTGGGACACATTTGAGTTGCATGACTAAACGTACAGAGGCCTTAGTGGTCATTAGCCTAGCAGACACCTATGTTGAATTAATTAGCCTTTAATCATTTAAGAGACAAGATGTAATAAGTGGAAAGGTCTACAAGCAAATGTTACAGGCTACCAATAAGGTCACTGTTAATCTTTGCAAAATGTTCCAGTGTTGGCTTCAAGGTGAACCTTGTAACTTGGCTTATTCAGTATTTTAGTTTGCTTACATTAACAAGGCAGTGTAATTAGTAACAGAGTTTTTTCAGTACTGAATTTCAGCTCTCACTTCTTAAGCAGTGCAAGTGATTTAAAAAATTTCACAGATTCATAGATCTGCTCTTTTACGAGAAATACACTGTGAAATCAGTACAGTTCTAGTTCACATTTCTCAGCAGTGCCCAGTAACTGAAGCAGTTTTCTCACCTTCTCATTCAAGGTCACTCTAATTACCAAGCACAATCTCAACATGATTATGCTATCACCTAGCATACCCTGAAATGCCAAAAAAATACACAGAAGGGTGTATTAAGTATACTTTAAGTCACTGTGACCAGCCTGTATACCACCTACAGTTGCTGTAATACCTAGAAAAATCTTAAGTAAAGAAATACAGCATTATCATACTTGCATGAAAACATTCTAATTCAAGCCATGAATGGAACAGAATACCTTAGGATGATTAATAATGGGCAAACACATTGTTTTCTTTAGAATTTTGAAGACACTGAATGATGTGCTACTAGTGTTCCACAGTAACAAATCCTGATGGAACACTTTGCAAAACCAATTAAGGTTAGCAATTCAGGCAGACAGAGGTGACAATGGTGCCAGTAAAGAAAAGGAAAAAACTATACTTTCTGTAAGAAGCAACTTGTTTAATTACTGCTGATGACCATTCCTAAAGGAATTGCCATTTCACCATGTATACCAGCAGTGAGAATGACAATACATCAATCTGCATAACTGGGTTGTCCCAGTAACTGTTCCAAAAATTTCAAAGACTAAGCAGAACTCTTATGACTTTAAAAACAATTCTCAATTAAAGATGCATAAGAATTTAAAATAATTAAATGAAAAAAGACATAGTGCCATAACTTCATTATAACACCAGCATTTCTGAAAAATGATCTAAAATTTCACATTTTTTCATATGCAGTCTACAGTCCCTTTCCTCAATTGTGTTAACCTGCCACCTAAGTAAATCCCTTTGAGAGGCATAATTACCCCATTAACTACCATCTGAATGGCATCTTTGTTTTTGGAGCTCCTTGGCCAATGGATAAAAGTTTATTCTGGTTAAAATCTGTGAAGGATGCATCTCAGAGTTAGCAATCTCAGTGCGAAGGGAGGATTCTGGGTGTGTATTTCCCCATCATAAAAGGTAACAGCTCTGCTCCAGGTTCCTCAGTCTCCTCACCAGCCCTGGTCATGGGTTGGGTGTAGCCTAGTGGTTATATTAGGTTCTTTAAACTCAGTGGATGAGGACAGGAACTAGGTGCAGTTGATGGTCAGCTGTGAGGAGCTGAAAAGAAAAGAAAAAAGGAAAGGACGGGCCTGGACATTTCAAAATGGAGCTGCAGTGGTACTCCATTGCAGTGGTATGGCAGTTCAGAAACTGTTTAATGCAAATGCCAGTGCAGTGCTGGCCAAAAATTGTCACAGTTGAGAATAAAAATAATGATGCTTCTGAACAAAAGGATTTTGTGGCCAAAAAAGTCACTTCTACTCAAAGAAATTTCAAAACATTTATCATTGTTTTGGTAAATCTATGAGATCTACACATACAGTAAGCATGTGTTTCCAGTTTATTTTTGACATTTCTGGGAAATAAATACATTATTTTGGCAGTGTATACCTACATATTCTCTGATATACTCAGTTTTAAACAAATCATGGTAATGTAGTTGATTTAAGGATATAAGTACATCTTTTCTCATTAACTGAACATTGTAATGCTTTTCTACCTTTGTACTATATATGTACAAGTCTGTTCTTTTTTTTTTATTTGTAGTAGGTGGTCTTCTGCATATATTTAAGTACCTAATATTGTATGATTTTAATGGAAGTGTTCTTATGCTGCAAGTTATTTTGTAAAAACAGCAAAACGTCCTAGGTAGAAAAACAGCAGTAAGATTTATTTGGCACAAAGCATACAGACTGTGCATTCAAAGCATGTAGACACTGATCAACAAGATCAATATACTACACTAGTTGCATATGTACCACCATTCTGGATAAACAGCTCTTTCCATGGAAAAATTAATCTTCCTCCACAAGTGCAGTGAATCTGGCTGTGTGTGTACATTTACTGCTTTACATTAAATAAATACAAGATTAACTTAAAAGATGCACAACACTGTTTTCAGTGTACAATACAGATGAAACAATATCCATTTTTACCTTCCACATACAATAAAGACCTATAATATTTATTCTTAGCTATCAAGTTTTATTCAAACTTCTCCAATTGCTAATAAACTGATGTAAACGCTTGACTACTTAGCAGTTACAATGTAAAATGAACATGACTCAGCAACATTAGTTCTCACTGAACGAAGACAAGTAGTTACGGCTCTGAAAAAAACTTTTTGCTGTGAGCTACCAGAGCAAAACAAAACAAACAGCTGCACATACAGAATATCACGTAATGTAAAAGCAAACCAAATGTGAAATGGCAAACAGCCATTTCACAACGAGTATACAAGAACACTGGATACATCATGCTAATTGTTGTGATGGTAGAAAGAGTACTTAAACTTTTACAAAACTTCATACAGAACAGTCGTTTAGGTCTTTGTACTTCTGAGTGCTCTGCAATTCAGTTTTGTCTTTCTGAAGCTGCAGTATGCAGGAATCTGTGCATATTATTATTATTTTTTAAATAAAGAATTCCTGTAGTTACTTACTGAAGCCCGTCAATAAAAAAAGCAGATTTTTGAGACCTCCTTAAAAATAATACCAATGTCACAGTGAATACTATTTTTCCTGAAATTATACCTCCTAAACATACTTGGCTTGATGGCATGAATACAGAAGAGCACAGCAAGTGGAATCTGCTTCCAGAGTCTGCAGCTCCTTCTGCTCAAGTCGCTAGAAATTAAAAATGAAGCCTGGCTTTCAGAGTTGGTAAGCCGTTTTACATTTTTAATTTTTATGGTTTTCAGTCTTATCTGATTATATAGTGATAAAAATATTAACAACTGATTACCAAAATAATATGCAACTATGGCTACATCAAATGTTGAAAACAAGTTTGTATACTGTAGAATAGAAGACCGTGGAGGAACCTGAACAGAAATTGTGGAAGGAAAATCTGCAGTGTGTTTACAGCCCAAGTTTCTTTGGTATTTACATTAAAATGAAAAATCCATGGGGTTGTCCTGTAACCCTGACAAATGAGGCTACTATATTGCATACCAAAGAAGATAATATTGAACAAATTTCATATGCTTCTATGTGGATGGAATCAATAGTACTTCCAATATGCCGCAAGAAAGGCTGCAAAAAAAGAAAAAAAAATGCACATTTTGAACATAACTCCAGTCACAACAAAACCAAAATAAATCAGACAACACTAACAAAATCTAGATATCTTAAATCAATTGACCATCTTCTGGAAATATGTTCAGTACCCTACAATATGCTGTACATCACAGTATATAATGCATTATCTTAAAATTTTTATATACACAGAATTTGGTTATACAAACCATTACCTTGCAGATGGGCAAATTAGCTAATGAAAACAATGACCCAACAAATATACAGTCTATTATGCTAAAACTGTGTATTAGTAACTGCTTTTCAAGCAAGCATGTTTTCATTCATAGGCAAATGAAACACAGTATATATAGCTCAGTGTACTTTACCCTACAAGAAAAACACTCGGTGATATGCCTGCTGACTATAATGTCCCATCCCTACTTTGGCGTATGGTAAAGAAACTGCAAAGAGACAACTGTGGCCATCTAACACCACAATAGACAGGACGAGGTAATATCTTAAAAAATTACCTCAGTGATAAAATACCATGTACATTGAAAAACAGAGTCTAAAAACCCAATGAACTCACTTCAGTTGTGACACTACACTGTGCAGAAGCCGGAACTAAAACAGGTAAGAGACTGATTAATCAGTCCATACTACTGAAAAGTACAGACATTTTGACAGCTCCGTAACACATCACAAAGACATCTGCTTTTTCACAAAGATGCTACACTGTTCCAAAGAATAAAGGAGAGTACTAATCAGACCCAGTCTGTCCCTGCAGCACATTCAACTGCAAAACAGCCAAGTTACACTGTCTAAAACAACTTTCTATAAATTAAAATAAAAAATGCATCAGTCACTGAGTGTGAAAGCATGACTTTTAGAAAGAAAGTAGGCAAAGCACTGGTACTCCAGTGGGCCTAGAAAAAAATAGTTTACATTTAGGATTAAAAAATAAACTGGAACATGTGAAGCACCTAGAAATAGTCAACAGCCACGTCTGGAGTACTATTAACTGTAACTATATTTTAGTAAAATCTATTTTGTCACTGCACTTTAACATTTTTGAGTATTTTTTTTTAATCTGGTAGTTTACAGATTAATAGGAATCCTGTTGGGGGACAGGCTATTAAGCATTTTGTTTTAGAATATAATAAAAGTAAAACATTTTAAGTGGACATTCTTTACTTGTGACTGCAGTAATATGTTTCTCTTGACTGATCTATTTCATAGTCAAAACAACATACACCCAACATAAGCAGGCAATGAACAACAAAATCACAGTACTTGCACAACTACAGACTGATGCTACTCCTCAGTAAAAAATGAATGGCATTCTTGTCATTTAACACTGAACAGCAATGGGAAACTTAAATATGCAGCTTTCTCCTTTAACAACTCAATGTATTTAATAAACACAGAACCATGGCTTATTAGTGTCATTCTAAAACTATTACAAAAAGTCACCCTGAACTCTGAGAATCTCACTGAACTGTACATTATAAATTTTGTAACAAAAATTGCAAATAATGCAAACTTTGGAAAATTTTCATTTTTGGTGTAAGGTAGTATGTATGTATGTAGAAAGACAGCACCTTGAAGAAACAAACCATAAAGATGACTATTTTGCTATGAGCAGTCATGCTCTACAAAGAGGAGAACAAATAAGTAGTACACTAGGTGCAGATTTCAGCTAAGCTAAATAAAGGATGCTGACTCTGGAATATACAATATATAAACTGCTTTACCAAGGCAAATGTAATTATATTAGTACTCACTGCTAGGCAGTTTATAACACACACTGTGTTACAACAGAAAGCAGTGTGGCCACCTGGAATTTGGGCAGTTTCCAACAGACTTCACTAACAATGCGCTTTTTTTATTAAACAAATTGTATTCCAGCTGTTTGTGGCATACCTCTCTTCCAGTTAACAGAATTTTAAAAAGTGGAATCACAGCAGTTGTAAAAAAAAAAAAAAAAAAAGTGCTGATTCTCTTCAGCCCCACCAAACCTGAATAGAAATTCTACTGAAACACAAGGCACACTGCAGCTTTAGTTTTAGTACACAAACAATTCTGACAATAGTTGTAATATAACATGAAGATAGTAGTATATTCTAGAATACCATGAGTCTTCAAAAAGTACTCATCCCTGTTACAGAAAATATTTGAACAAGTGTTCATTTTAGGGCAATATAAAAAAAAAGAAAGGCCATCCCAAAAAATGGAATATTTTAATATGCAGTGTACATGCTTTTTTATCAGGATTATTTTCTGGGCATTTTGTTGGCAGTTGGCTCACTGCCTACTTGCAGGATACCAGGGGTCTGTTCTATGATGCGGACAAGGAGTGTGTCAATGTAGTCTTCCAGGTCATGGATGCGGGTCTGCTTATTTTTCAACTCTTCTTCACTCAGCATCAACTTCTGGATTAGTTCATCATGTGTTAGATGGTAATACTTTGCTGCATGGTCCAGCACCGCAGTGTCCTGCATTAGAATGGTACAAAACAATTCACATTAAATATTTTAATAATAAAAACAGATCCAAGTACTATACTGTGACGAAATTAGACACTGTTATGTGTGCTAGCAGAGTTTTTGCATACAATTTCAGATTAACCTGTGTATTATTATGCCAGCATGACTAGCTATGATATTGTAAATAAGTTCTTACATGTTGAATTATGATGTTTGAACAGAATGTTTTAAAGACTTCAACAGTGTACTGTTACATTTCTAAATGTGCATATTTGTGAAGAGAGATTCTAAAGGCAAACTTTCTCAGATTCAGCAAATGATGTCATTGGAATGTTGACAGTTGCTCTGTGTTACTGTCAGAAGCTGAAAGACTGGAAGGAACTTTTAGTAAACAGCTGCTGTTTGAATTTAAAAGTATGAAATGAAAATGAGAACTGGAAAAGCTGACAGACTAGTCTATAAAAGAGCCTGCTGTTGTCAGTTACAGTTGATCACAGATGCACTGTGCAGAGGACACCCAAAAAGGACTCATCAAGAACTGTAAGCCTGCCTTTGCCCTGTTGTAGTAATTTAATTTAGATAAGGGACAGTGTTCTTTAGTTAGTTAAGAAATTATAATTAATTTGATCAGTTAGAGTTTTTACTGAATGTTGGATCTCTATCTTACAGTACTGATTTCATTTTCCTGGTTATTGAGTTCTGTTTGTTTATTGGAAATTACTGTTTTATATTTTTGATCATTTTGCTCAATATTAAATATTTTTATCACCTTACATTGTGGCTGGTCAATCAGTGTTTTTCTTTAGTGATTTGAGAGTGCTTATACTTGCTTTGATAATTCCCAGGGCCATTCCAAAAGCCTGTCTGCTTAAGCCATTTGCTTCTATTGGTTTTAATATTTAATTTTCATAACTGGACACTCTTTTAGAAGGACATGAAGACACTCTGATTGGCGGTAACATTACCATATTATTTTGGGGAAAGGATACATCTGGAAATCTGTGTCAGGCTTTCCCAGAAGTGTTTGGATGTGTGAGATTTAATTTAAGTGTGAATGTATCAGAGGTCATAAACTGGGACACACTGTTCTGAAATGTGTAATAAGGAGTTACATTGGGGTGGACGGAAGTATCCAGTCCAGTTCCATGCTATAGAGCGTGTTCCTGTTGTGCTCTTAGGGGAAAATTATGAAATGTTACTCCTGCTTAAGTGACAGTCACAGTGGAGTCAGCAGTAAGGACTGAAATTCCTTAGTTACTTAACAATATTTGTTGGTAGTCCAGTGGGATATTATCTAGATGTCACATTAATTGGTGGCAGTCCGGTGGGATAATAATCTGACGTCACACATACAAACATTTGGGAAAGGATTTAATATCAAATATGTAGCAGCAGCCCTATCTCATGAGTGGAAGACTTCAGGGAAAGTTGCTAGGGTCGCCTGCGTGTGTTCTCTTGAACTTAATGAAACACTTCTGTGTAATATCCAAGTACTTTCACTTTGAGTCCGCTAAATCACAAATATTTGAACTGAAGGTTGCAATGCCACAGAAGAAAGTACAACTGTTAACTGTATTAACATTCTGTGAGAAGTACTTGTTCATTACTTTTGCCTCAGCAGCAGTCTGATGCTTTCGACCTTTTTAAAGGCGAGGAACTAGCAAGTCAACAAGTAACCAGTCTGGGTGAAGAGACGAGGACCTGTGAGGAGTCCCTGTTGTATTTATAAAAAACAAACAAAAAAAAAAACAAATGCAGCAATGAGATGTGTGACTGAGTACAAATGTATGTTTCGATAGCTCAGTTAATTCGATTGTGGCAGGTCTGCTCAACTGCATCACTTCTATTTTTAAAGACAGAAGATTATAAAGCAAGATACTCAGTCCACAAGTGGAAACAAGTACGCATTACTTGCACAAACAGGCACATAAAGGTGTCTGGCATGCAGTCAGTTACAAGGAGGAATCTTAGTAGATGTATGTTTATTTTAAAAGCATCAATCTTAAGAATTTTTTGAGTTAGCATATTTTCAGGAGGGGTTATCTCAAAGGTGTTAGCATGAAATCTTGGAGAATCTAAATAACCTTAGTAATCACTTACAAAGCACTGCTAATAGGTTGTACATGACAATAAGCATCAGATCCTTCAATGTTAAATAGGAAGTGCACTTACCTGAATTTGGCTGTTGGTAAAGTGAAAGATTTGGGTTCAGGCTCCTAGGCAGCGAGACATTTCCCTTTGGTACATTTGACTTGGGACACATGGCTGAAGTGACATTCAGCTACAGAGAAATATGGCTGTTTGCAAATTCCTTGTGGGCAAACAGAAGCACACACTGCCATGCTCACAGCTTTAATAACCAAATGCATGGTGACAGAAGAAACAATGAGTGTTGTGCTCAGTGTAGAGTACATACTTATGTAACTACAACATGTAGAAGTGTGCTACAGCATGGAGTAAATCCTGCAGGCTACTGTAGTCACATGAATGCTCCAGTCTGTGTTTTAGGTAATGTTCCGTAGACATTGTAAAGGGAGTAGTGCTCTACACACACCGACTATAAATGCACAGCCCATTGTACACTGCATTTTTACTGCCACTGACATGCCCTCTGGCGAGCCTGCTGCTGATGCCTGCATATTGCCTGCTGTCTCATGTTGCCTTGGGGACCATGGACATTGTTTTCCCCCTGTGCATTTGGTTACTGAAGTTGTGGGCATGGCAACATATTCTTCTCTTTGCCCACAGGGAATTTGCAAACAGCCATATTTCTCTGCAGCTGAATGTCACTTCAGCCATGTGTCCCCAGTCACGTGTATCACAGGGAAATGCCTCACTGCCTAGATGCCTGAACCCTCTTGATAGACATCCCAGTATCTGGTAATTCTTTTTTGGCTCCAGCAGAACCTTTGTACAATACCTATTTATGACCATTCTTCTTGCAGAAGTACTTTTACTAAACATCCTGGGGTTGTTTCTGAAATAGTTGAATCAGTTTCTCCCCTGTAACTTGCAGATTCCTTCTCTGTAAAAGTCTGAGTTGATAAACAATCTTTCGGGTTCAGGCATCTAGGCAGTGAGACATTTCCCTGTGGTACATGTGACTGGGGACACATGGCTGAAGTGACATTCAGCTGCAGAGAAATATGGCTGTTTGCAAATTCCCTGTGGGCAAAGAGAAGAATATGTTGCCATGCCCACTTCAATAACCAAATGCACAGGGGGAAAACAATGTCCATGGTCCCCAAGGCAACATGAGTCAGCAGGCAATATGCAAGCATCAGCAGCAGGCTCGCCGGAGGGCATGTCAGTGGCAGTAAAAATGCAGTGCACAATGGGCTGTGCATTTATAGTCAGTGTGTGTAGAGCACTACTCCCTTTACAATGTCTAGGGAACATTACCTAAAACACAAACTGGAGCATTAATGTGACTACAGTAGCCTGCAGGATTTACTCCATGCTGTAGCACACTTCTACATGTTGTAGTTACATAAGTATGTACTCTACACTGAGCACAACACTCATTGTTTCTTCTGTCACCATGCATTTGGTTATTAAAGCTGTGAGCATGGCAGTGTGTGCTTCTGTTTGCCCAAAGGGAATTTGCAAACAGCCATATTTCTCTGCAGCTGAATGTCACTTCAGCCATGTGTCCCAAGTCAAATGTACCAAAAGGAAATGTCTCGCTGCCTAGGTGCCTGAACCCCTATCAAGAGCTGCTACTGTGGTGACTCTCTCTAACATGTCGTCCTGAGTAACTCAGCTGGTGAGGAATGAAGGATTACAGTATCACTTCATGATATTGTAAACCATATGCGATCCACAAAGATTTTGAAACATCATGTGAAAAGTTTGTAGAATATTTAACCTAGGAAAGCACAAAATATCTGGATAACTCCATTACACCTGTAATACAAACTCATTTGCCAAATATCTGAAGAAATAATTTGAGGGCTACTTTAATCAGTGCAGGTGCAAGGCATTTATATGTGACACTGGCTATTTAATAATTTAGTGATCTGTTTATAAGACAATCTACCCACTGGAGGCAGGAAATGGATGGCTTTGCTCAGCTGACAACTGCTGACAGACAAAAAGAATGGTCTGTACTACTAGTTTTGCTGTGACCCCCCCATAGAAATCAAATGCCATGCAACTGGAGCTGGCAAACAAAGTGTATGTGTGTATGGCATCAGTCACATAGCAGCCTCAGGTAGAATCTTCTGCCAGCAATCTGTCACGTAGGTCCTTTGCACACTGATTTTTTTTGGGAAAAAGAAGAAAAAAAAAAAAAAAGAAAACGGGTAAGGCAAGTGATGTAATGCTCACAGTTCCAAAGCATGATGACATCCTCATTACCACTATTACTGTATGTATGCCTTTATGTAAAAAATGGATGAAAGAAGAGCTATGGGCATTTCAACAAGGCCACGTCATCAGGGGTAGTGAGAGGCTGTGTGCAAAAGATGGGACTTAAAAAAATATAGGATTACTTTAAAAGTCATTACGAATGAGGGGCTCTAAAGTGATAAGTCTTGCATTTTAAAACATGCCTACGATCACAGTGACGCAGAAAAGGATAACCTTATTAAAAGTCATAAAATAGAGAGATTAAGGATGACTCAAAAGCACTGCTGTAATAAATAAAATTGTAGAGTGCATTGTGGAATGATAGCACAACTGTCTGGCTCACTGGTGTACTGACAGGACATCCAATTATGTCCTGGTAATCCAGATTCTACAACAGGACTTGGGATATGGACAACCAGCAAGGAGAAATACAACTGAGTGGGTAGAGATTAGCTCTCCTATCAAGTGATGGAAGGTGTGGGCTCAAGAAATGTAGTACTGTGCACTAGCACAGACTGATCCACAGTGACTTATAGCCTCAAAAATTGTCAGCTCTAGAAGTCTCCACTGAACTGGTGCACTACAGCCTGATGACAATATAAATGCTTCAGGAAAATTGGGGGTTACAGATCAATATAAAAGGGAAACCAAATGGCATAGTTTTCTTCAGTTACAAAGGTTTTGACATGGTCTTTAAAAAGACTAGTGTTTCATGACAAATAATTTTCTTTAGTAGGAATATTTAGTGTTATTCATTTTATTTCATTTTTTCCTTTTATGTATTAGTATTTTTATTTCATTCAGTATTGGTACCTGGACTTTTAAATCACTATGACAAAGAAGTGGTAATTTAAATAATTTATTGGTATTACTTTGTTATTGGATGCTTTTTGCACGTGAAGTATTTAAAGGGTGGTTTTATGGTTTTTGCATTAATTCTGACGAAGTTCGTGGTGTTTTATTAAATGAACGAAAGCTTAAAAAGAATTGTGGTCCAGTTCCTTTCTGGTCTGTGTATTGCTGCTATTTTTCCAGTTTTATACTGTTCTTTGGAGTTGCTGTGTCATTGTGGTGTGATTTTGGAGGCATTTGGGCAGCATTATGGCAGAAAGTGAGTTTACACAGGACTGTTTATTGAATTTAACCACCCATTCTGTGTTAGACAAGTCGTCGTTGTCTACTGAGTCCATTATGGACAGTACTGTTGCGGCTATCCGAGAGGGTTTTTCTCGTTGCCAGGGTAATCAAGGAATAGGCGTTCAGCTATAGAGCAGCATTGCTAGTAGCTTCTTGACATCAGTACAATGGTTGCTTAGCCAATTGGCTGTGGGAAACAAAGATAGAGCTGCTTCTTCACTTAGCGGATCCAGTGATGGTGTTTTTCATCTGCATGGCATTCCTGGGACTGCTTCTGGCACTATTCCACAAAGTAATGTGATTTTTCACGTTTTTAGTGAGTTTGAAAATCCATTCAGACTGGATGGTAATGAATAAGAAGTTATGTACCTACCATAACGTTCCATGTTAGTTGTCTTCTCTCGCCTTCTTTCTTGCTGGATGGGTTCGGAGCCGATCCTCGGCTCCGACTCGGCACTTGCTAAGCTCGAGAGCTAATTTTACCACCTCGAGGCAACCCTATATCCCATGATGCAAGGTGTTACTACCCCAGATCTCGTTTGGTAGCTATGAAAAAACCCTGCCATAAACCTTCTTCCTAGAAAGGAAGAGGAGGAACTAAATGTGGAAAGAAACAAAGCAAATAACCACTAGAGACTAGTGACACTTCCTACTGGGGGTCCATAGAGAGAATGAACTGTACCCAGTGAAGAGTACAACTTCAAGGTCTGTCCAGGCTAGGGGGAAGGAGAGAGGGACGCAAGAAAGAAGGCGATAGAAGACAACTAACATGGAACGTTATGGTAGGTACATAACTTCTTAATGTTAAGTTGTCAAACTCGCCTTCATTCTTGCTGGATGGGACCGCGTCCCTAGCACCTCTATCCTGGGTGGCTCAATGGAACAGACTCTTGAGAACTGTGGAACCAAACTTAGCCCTGTCCCTGGAGGCCAAGTCCAATTTATAATGAGAGACAAATGTGGGAGGAGTGGCCCAAGTGGCTGCCGCACAAATGGTGTCAATAGGCAGCCTATCCTGAAATGCTGTGGAAGTGGCTAGGCGCCTGGTAGAATGTGCGTTTGGTTTTGAGGGCAGTTGCTTGCCCCTAAGGAGATAAACATGAGAAATGATAGAAGACAGCCATCTGGATAAGGTCACCTTGGAGACCGGAAGACCCTTCCTGTTTTCTGCATAAGAAAGAAACAGTTGATCAGATTTTCTGAATTGTTTAGTTCTGTCCAAATAATATCCGAGTTGGTGATGGACATCCAAACAATGAAGTTTCTGTTCCGCTCTGTCAGAATAATTAGGGAAAAAAAATGGCAATTCAATAGATTGGTTAATATTCGTCTGGGAAGCAACCTTGGGCAAAAAAAATGGATTAGTTCTTAAAGACACTCTATCTTTGTGGAAAACCAAGTATGGGGGACGGACACAGAGAGCGTGAAGTTCAGACACCCTCCTGGCTGAAGTAACAGCAACCAGAAAAATTGTCTTCCAGGAAAGAAATTTCAATGAGCATGTAGCAGCCTGGTTCAAAGGGGGGCAGAATCAAGGATGCCAGCATTAAATTTAGGTCCCATTCCGGAGGGGGATCTTTGACTGGGGGTTTCAGCAGAAAGATCCCTCTAAGAAAGGCTTTGCAAAGCTTGTGAGACATTATGTTTTGATCCGCTAAGCCAACATGAAAATTTGAGATCGCTGCCAGCTGAACCTTAACTGTCGAGGAGGAAGAGCACGATTGAAAAATCTCAGCTAGGAAGTCCAAGACTGACTGCACTGGAGCAGTAAAGGGATCTATGTCTCTGGACTTTGCCCAGAAGGAAAAACGCTGCCATTTACTAGCATAAATCCTTCTGGTAGAGGACTTTAGAGAAGCTACTATGATATCTCGCACGGGATTAGAAATCATAGGAAGCCTGGCTAAGGAAGGAAGTGGAGCAACCAAGCAGTGAGGTTGAGAGAATGAATGGCCTGGTGCAGATGACCCGAATGGTGGGTCAGAAGATCTGGAATTGGATCCAGATGCCAAGGCTGAACCAAGAGATGACGATGTAGAGACGGAAACCAAATTTGTTGAGGCCAGTAAGGGGCAATGAGAATCAATTTGGCTCTCAAGACGGTAGCTTTCTGAATCACTTGAGGTATCAGCGGGAATGGAGGAAAAGCATAAAGAAGTCCCCGAGGCCAATCCTGGGTTAGAGCGTCTCTGGGGGGATGGCCTGGTAGTGGAAAGAGGGAGAAGAAGTCTGGGCATTTGCTGTTTTGGGGTGTAGCAAAAAGGTCGCAGCAAGGGACGCCCCACTTCTGAAAAATCTCGTCCACTACTGATTGTTTGAGAGACCACTCGTGTGGCATGAGAATAGCTCTGCTCAGTCTGTCCGCTAAGAGGTTGGATTTCCCAGGGATATGCGTTGCTATCGGAAACCGATGAGAGGAGATTGCCCATTGCCAAAGTCTGAGAGCTTCTCGACACAGTGGATAGGACTTGGTCCCGCCCTGTTTGTTGATATACCAGACTACGGACATGTTGTCTGTCTGAACTGCAATAGTCCCTAAAGGAAGAAAGTCGCTGAGGGCTTGCAACGTTAAAAGCACAGCTCTCATCTCTAGGACATTTATGTGCAGATGGTATTCTATGGGTTGCCAAGTTCCGTGGACCATCCTGCCCTGATAATGCCCCCCCCCACCTGATCAGAGAGGCATCCGAAGTGACTGTGGCAACCGGAACTGGGGGAACAAACAGTCAGCCCTGATGGAGTTGTGGAGAAGACATCCACCAGGTTAGGTGACTCTTGCAGGATTGCGTCACGAAGATCTCGTGGCGCATGGGAAGCTGCTGGAATGACCACTGGGTGAACAACATCCACTGCAGAATACGCATGTGGAAGCGAGCTAAAGGAAGCAGTACGATGGCCGCAGCCATAAGACCTAGCCCCTTCAGGACAAATCTGGCCTTGATCTTTTTGCTGAGTAGTATGATCCGAACATACTTTTGGATGTCCAGAATTCTTTGGTTTGCAAGTCTTGCTGACATCCCGACAGTGTCTAATTCTGCGCCTATAAAGGTAATAGATTGGCAAGGAGACAATGAAGATTTTTCAAAGTTTATAGAGATCCCTAACTGGTTGCAGATGTGAAGAGTGTAGTCCCTGGCCTTGAGAAGTTGATGCCTGGTGGTGGCAGAGAGGAGCCAGTCGTCTAGATACGGAAACACCTGGAATCCTTGACGTCTCAGGTGAGCCGTGACCACTGCCATGCATTTGGTGAACACACTGGGGGCTGTAGTGAGGCCAAAGGGCAGGGCTCTGAATTGAAAATGACTGGTCCCCAGCCGAAAGCGGAGAAACCTTCTGGAGCGCCTGTGAATTTTTAGAGCACATCCAGTTGTCCTTGCCCAAAAAGGGTAGAATGGACTGAAGCATGACCATCCGGAACCTTGCCTTCTTGACAAACTTGTTTAGTTTGCTGAGGTCTAAAATTGGTCTCCAATCTCCCGTCTTTTTGGGGACCAAAAAGAATCTCGAGTAGATTCCAGATCCTACTTGGTCTGCTGGCACTAGTTGGATGGCTCCTTTTGCTAGGAGCTTTGATACCTCCAGCTTTGCCAATTCCCTTAGACCGGGTGAAACGTCTGGAAGGGATTGATGAGGAACGGGATATCTCTGGAAAGGGATATTGTAACCCTCAGATATGATCGACTGTACCCATTTGTCTTGAGAAAGGGAACGCCAAGCTGTTGGGTACAGCGACAATCTTCCCCTGACTGCCTCCAAAGGTGGACAGTCGGGCAACACCTCAGGGATGCTGGAAGGGTTTATCAGAGAGAGGCTCCCTGCTACCCTGATTCTGTGGACCCCCTCTGCCCCTAGGGCGGCATCTATTGTTATTCCCCCCTCTGCCTCTGGGGGTAAACTGACCACATGCATCCGGCGTGACTCCCTGAGATTTACGAAACCACATTTTCCCTCCCTTCTGACCTTTGGGATAGGGTCTTGAAGGGGTGGAGAAATGGACTCCTACGGCAGAAAGAGTCTTGCCGTCTTGCTCACACCTGGTCAATGTGTCCTTCACCTGAGGCCCGAACAAAGCCGAACCATCGAAGGGAGTATTAGTGAAGGACGCCTTAAAGGGATCCGCAAAATTACAAAGCCGCATCCAGGACTGACGCCTAAGTGCCACTCCTGTGCCTGCGGCTCTACTCGCCCCATCGGCTGCATAAGAAATGAGCCGCATGGAGGAGTTAGTTATAGAATTTAGGATTCCTAGCTGTGTGTGGCAATCTTTTCTTGAGCCCCAGCAGCTGACGGATCCTGAACTACCTCACCTAGTTCCTTGAGAATGTCTCTCTGAAGCCGGGTAAAGTGACAGAGATAGTTCAGCGAGCGCATAGCAAAGGTCGCTGAAGAAAACATCCGCTTACCGTACCTATCCATGGTCCATGGTCCTAGAGTCCTTGTTAGGAGGATGGACAGGTACAGAAGGATCGGCAAGTTCCTCCTTGGTGGCAGCCGCCACCACCATGGCATCAACAGGGACACCCTTGGTAAGAAACTGTTTGTCTGCGGGGGCCGTGATGAATTTAGGCGGCCTCCTGGGGACTGGTTCCACAGAATCTGGGGCCGACCACGCTTTTCGAGCCACCACTTGCATGAGCGGGTCGAAAGGCGGAGACACCCAGGAGGTGGAGGGTCGAGATCCAAAAGCCTCCAGGTATACCGACTCATCCTCGGAGGGGTTAATGGAAGGCCAGTTCCCCCTCTGCTTAAGGAGTTCCAGGATGTCTGAAAAGGAGACATCCTCAGAGGGGGACAGTGGCAAACCCTCCGACTCATCTAAGTTGGTATCTGATGTCGTAGACTCGGGGGAGTCTGTGTGCTTCCTCTTGCACGTCCTCTTACGCGGGGGTTCTCCGGAGGAGAAACCTCAGAAGAGGAAGTTCTTCCCAATGGGGAAACCTGGGGCGATGGATCTCTGGGTCCGGGAGCAAGAGAATGGTGAGAGACATCAACAGGCACCGAAGAGGGAGGAGCTAATGGAATTGACCATTGACTCAGCTGAGGGGCTAAAACGCTCCTCATCACCTCAAAGGCTCCCCTTCCAGGGAGGCCAGAGAGCTCCCGCTCTGAAGAAACAGGAACTCTTGGCCCCGCTGAAAGAGAAGGCTCCGAGGCCGATGTTGGTGCCGAACTCACCAACGCCGAAGCTCCGAGAGGGAGAATGGGGCCGGACAAGGGTCCGATGCCACTCGCCCCTTCGGAGCTGACGCGGGAGTCACGACGACCGGATCCCTCCATGGAAGGTATCATGGAGGAAATCGGAGTCGAAGACGAAGGAGCCGAAAGGGGTGGCATCGGCTCCGACGCACCAATAGACAAAGTTTCGAGAAGCTCCGGCTCCGAACTCTGGAAGAGAGTCGAAGGAGGAAATTCAGGGGGATGAGTGATAGCGGTCGTCTGCTGAGACGGGCTATGGAGCATTTGGGCCAGTGCCTGTGATTTCAGCAATCTGCTTACCACTCTCTCCAAGTCGTGGTCAGAGAGCCTGGAAGACCTAGAAGATCGGCTCCGATGGCTGCGCTCCGAATGCAGAGATCCCGGAGCCGAGCGAATCGATGCCAGGGAAGGAGACCGAGATCTCTTCCTAGTCGGAACCATCGGAGCCGAAGACCCTTCGGTTCCAGTCGGAGCCGATAATTTATCGGCTCCAGTCTGGGACATAGGAATGTCAGCTCCAGCCGGAGCCGACATCGATTTCGATGCAGGCGTATCGGAGCCGGCCGGCACCGATACCACCGCCTCTAAGAGAGAAAGGTTGGCTCCGGCCAGAGCCAACCTCGACTCCGAAGGAGTCGGAGCCACAGCCGAAGGCTTCGAACTTAATGCCTGGGGCTTAGGTGGCTTAGAGGGCTTCCCTGACCCAGTCTTGGTCAGGGAGCTCTCAGGCTTCAATAAGCCTCGTAGGATTAACTTATTCCTACGTTCCTGCAGGACTCTGTGGCTAAAAGAATGACAAATGGCACAGGAGTCCTGCAGGTGTAGAGGTCCCAGGCAGTACACACAAGAAGTGTGACCGTCTGTCAGAGACATCTTCTGACAGCACGAGTCACACTTCTTGAAGCCTGAGACCTTCGATTCTTTGGACATAATAACGTCCAGTGCACAAACACACACACACAAAGTTCACCCACACAATTAACTAAAAGAAGGGGGAGGGGGAACTAAGTACAACACTCAAACACCCTGACAGGAATTAAGGAAAAGGGAGGCTTAAGGCCTGAAGGGGAAAATAACTAAACCTAATAGGTTGAGTAGTATAGGGTTATGAGAAGGCTATAGAAAGACTAACACTAGTACTAAAATTTCGCCCACACAGAAAAAAGTGAAGATTTTTAACTGTAGTAAAGTTAAATACAAAAACACTACCTGAGCTGGTAAAAGAAGACCTCTTCGCGAAGCGGCAAACGAGATCTGGGGTAGTCACGCCTTGCATCATGGGATATAGGGTTGCCTCGAGCTGGTAAAATTAGCTCTCGAGCTTAGCAAGTGCCGAGTCGGAGCCGAGGATCGGCTCCGAACCCATCCAGCAAGAATGAAGGCGAGTTTGACAACTTAACATCTACAAGTATGTGCCACTATTGAAAACAGTTGCTTGGATGATTACAACATTTGTAAAAATGATTTATTTGTATTAGAAAAACTTTCTTTAAAAATAATTTCTTTGCAAGTGGAGGTGGCTTCCTTGGAAGAATGTGTAAGGCTTTGTTGTGTCCCTCGCGGCCTAAGGCTATTTAAGTTTCCTAATTGTGTTCAACAAGGGGACACCTTGTACCAGCAGTTAATTGAGCTTTTTAATGGTACTGGTGTTGCTCTGATGAAAATGTTGATCGCTCATTATGAATCCAACATGTCTACTTTAAAAGTTGATATGGAAACTTTGGATGCAAAAGTTAAGGGGTCCAAATGTTTCCACTGTTTTTCCACTTTATACGAAGGTATTTCTATCAAAGTGGACAGGCAAAGGGCGACTATCATTAATAGAAAACAGGGAAAACTAAAAAGGGACAACTGGCTGCCTATAAAGACAAGACAGCTTATCCTTTACCTAAACGTTTGGTACCAGTACAAACTTTGGAAGCATCAGGTGTAAAGGACAGCACTAATGTTTCTACAGAGGCAGTTGCTTCCACTTCAGGTTCTGGCCCAGGTGACGCAGTTACCACCATGGTCGTCAACAGTTCTTCTAATGTTGTTCCTTCCACTTCCATTATGAGTGGACCTTTTTTAGTGGACAAATCAGGGGTACAGAGAGCCCCGAGGTGGTCGAAAGACGTTCAGGCCACACACAAGAAGGAACAAGGGAAGAAAAGGAACAACAGGAACAAAAAGAAAACTTAAGTTTTTGTATAGACATTTTGAACTTGTCTGAAGTTAGTTTGACAGAGGACACCTATAAGTTGTTGCAAAGTGGTTTTACATATATTCCTTCTAACAAAGTGAATGTAATAAATCTTTTGGTGGACTTTAAATTGTATTTGAGAAAACTGAATTTGAAGTTCATTTTTGATGGTTTGTCCACTTTTGGTTTGTCAACAGAGGAATGTAAATGTATAAGTACTTATAATCCTGCTTTATGTTCTTCTTTACATGTGTTTGGAACATTATGTGAACAGCATTTTAGGGACATTAGTAGATGGTGCTGCGGTAGCGTTGTCACCTCACAGTTAGAAGCCCGTTCAATTCTCAGAGCGTCTTCTGTGTTGCGACATGCGTGAATGGGCGTTCCTTTGTTGAAGGTTGTGCGTTTGGCCCGGCAAGCTAGCACGTAAAAATCTACTGCCAATCATTAGCGGACCGGAGTTCCGCTGTGGCGACCCCTAACCTGGAAAAGCCGAAAGACACAACAACAATAGATGGTTCCACAGAAATGATAATCTCACCAAGGGAGAAAGGAAAGCATTGTTTGATTTAGCCACTAACAGTGACTTAAGAGTGATGAAGGCAGACAAGGGAGGGTCTATAGTTATCATGCGGACTGCCGATTATGAAACGGCTATGTTACAGCTTTTGAGTGACCATAGAAATTATAAACAGGTCAATATAAATGAAGTTCTATTATGTTTTAAGTGGATTGACACTTTATTTCACTTGTTTTGTCAGGGCAACATTGGACACTCAAGTTTATATGTTTTTGCAGGTGGAATATCCAAAGTTAGCAATTCTCTTTGGTATTCCTAAGGTCCACAAAAGCAGAACAGCTCCCCCTTTTAGACCCATAGTGTCTGCAGCACACACTCGATCTGGTTAGGTAAAATCATGAACTCTATTGTTCAAAATTCAAGGTTTTATTTAAAAGATTATTGGCACCTATTAGAGTTGTTACGTGACTTTAATTTGAAAAATTTAGATGTGTCTACAGTATTTTTTGTCACACTTGACGTAACTTCCCTTTACACAAGTACTGATCAGGAAACTGGAATTGGTTTATTAAGGGAATATTTGACTGGTTATACAGATACTGACAATGATAAAATCAATACTTTGTGTGTTTTGATAGAGTCAATTTTGGAGAGCAATTTTTTTTAAGTTTGGATCTTGTATTTTACAACAGATTTCTGGTGTGGCCATGGGTTCCAGGGTGGCTCCCTCCTTTGCCAATCTTGTTATGACCATGTGGGAGATGAAATATCTTATAACACACCCTTTAGCCAGGAACATATTGTTTTACAGGGGTTATATTGACAATTTGTTTTTTTTTGTTTTTTTGTGGGAAGGAAACCTTGAGTGCTTTTACGAACTTTTGCATGATCTAAATGAATGGTTCCACCAGTGTTTTTAACTTTACCATAGGAGGTTTTGGCAAAACAATAGACTTCCTTGATATTCATTTGGAGCTACTTGATGACAAGTTTGGTTTCAGCAGTAGTATTTATAAGAAGTCCACTTTTGTCAATCAGTACCTACATAGGGATAGTCTCCATCCTCAGCACATGAAAAGAGTGGTGGTAAAGGGACTACCCATTAGGATAAGTCATTTGACCAGTAAAGATTCAGTTTTCAAGCTTGAAGTCAATAAATTAGTTGGATTTTTTTATAGCAGAGGGTATAACTTGTTTTGGTTACAGAAATTATTGTTGAAGTCACATTCTTAAGAGGGAGTTCACCAAGTCCAATTTTGAGAGGTAACTGCAGTGTGCTTGTATGGGCGTACCTTTGTTGAAGGTTGTGCGTCAGGGCCGGCAACTCGGCACGTAAAAATCTACTGCCAATCATTAGCGGACTGGAGTTCCACTGTGGCGACTCCCTAACTGGGAAAAGCCGAAAGACACCACAACATCAACTGCAGTGTGGAGCCCAGGGTCAGACATAACAATATGGTCTTTGAGTTGGCCTACCCACTGCCTATTTCAGATAGGATGGACATCATTAGGGATGTGATTAGAGAGAATTGGAAGGTTTTGCTTGGACATTCTGATCTTGTGAAAATCTTGGGTAATGAACCCTTGTTCACCTATAAAAAAGCACATAATATAAAAAGTATTCTTGAGAGAACAAGAAAAGAATCACACAATGGTGGTAAAGACCCTGCTGGGACTTTTGCTTGCGGTCATTGTAAGCAGTGTAGACACATAGCCAACTCAGGTTCTGTTGAATTCAAACATTCTAAGAAAGTTTTGTGGGCAAAAGATAGGTTCACTTGTGAGTCTGTTGGTATTGTTTATCTTGCAGTATGTAATTCATGTACCAGTTTTTATGTGGGCAAAAAGTACAGTTGTGTACACTTACCATAAATGTAGATGTTCGAGTGTATTCACTGTTGCAGTCATTACATTTGGGTAATCCTGCTGGCAGGTTGACCTCAGTCGGCCTGAATTCCAAAGTCTTGGGTCCTGCGTTGGCTGCTGTCGCCCCTTCCCTGACGTCGGGTCATCAGGGGTAAAAAAAAGAAGCAGCAGACACCATTTTCTTTAGTTTTTCTTGCGCCAGATGTCAGGTGCCCCCCTAAAAGGGTAGCCAAAATGTATATCTATATATAACATTACATGCACCAATATAAACTTTACCTTCATCCTCAAGCAAATACACCACATAGGTTGTATAAATCAGAAGAAAAGGGGGATGACGGGTGGGTAACCTGGACTGCAACAGTGAATACACTCGAACAGCTACATTTATGGTAAGTGTACACAACTGTACTATGTTCTTCGTGTTTCACCTTTGCAGTCATTACATTTGGGTAGATTCTCAAAGCTATGGTTGGGAGGCTGGAGCTAAACAGCATTAGGAGCGGCTATGAGACCCTGCAGAACTGCAGTGGCAAAGCCTGCCCTGGATTTAGAGTAGAGTGGCAGATGATAGTGCTTTGTAAAGGTGTGCACTGAACTCCCAAGTAGCTGCCTCTAAAATGTCCTTGGTTGGTACTCCCCTGAGGAAGGCTGCTGAAGTGGCTGCAGCTCTGGTGGAATGTGGCCTAATGCCTTTAGGCACTGGCTTGCCATGGTATAAGTAGCAGAAATGAATGCAGTGGCCTATCCACCTTGAAATAGTCTGCTTTGAGATGGCTTTTCTTTGTGATCCTGCAGCATATGCCACTAGTAATTGCTCTGTCTTTCTAAACACTTTGGTTCTGTCCAAGTAGAATCTAAGCTGTCTGTGTACGTCCAAAGAATGCAGAATTCTTTCCCCCTTTTTCTGTGGATTTGGATAAAAAGTTGGCAGATGAATGGTTTGGTTAAGAGCCACACTGGACACCACTTTAGGCATAAATGTTGGGTTTGTCCTCAGGGAGACCCTGTCCGGATAAAAAAATGATAAAAGGTTCCACAGCCATGAGTGCCTGTAGCTCTGAAACTCGTCGTGCAGAAGTTATTGCTAGGAGCAGAGCTGTTTTCCAAGATAAAAACTTTATATCAGCAGTAGCAGCTGGCTCAAAAGGAGGCAGGGTGAGTTTTTCCAAGACATAGTTGAGGTCCCATGCAGGCACTGGTGATCTCCTTGGAGGCCTTACATTTTTGGCTCCTCTGAGGTACTGTTTTAATAAGGGATGAGAAAAGATTGGTGGCTCTGCATTGTAATGAGTCGAAATGGCAGAGGCATGAATTTTAATAGATGAGAAAGATAGGCCTTTGTCCAGCATCTCAGTTAAGTATTGTAAAATCTGAGAAATATTTGGCACAGCTGTATCTGTTCCTTGTGCCTGGTTCCAAGCACAGAATCTCTTCCATTTTCCAGCATAAGATTATCTAGTACTAGGCCTTCTGGCTTCCAAAATGACATCCATCACAGCTTTGCTGACAGGTGTGTTTTGTATGACTACATTATCCGCCATACTGCCATGTTTGAAGTCCTGAGTTGGCTGTGCAGGATCTGATTGTTTTGCTGGGACAGTAGATGAGGTACTTGAGGTTAGGTCCAAGCTGGGCATTGAGACAAGCTCCTTAATATTGGGTACAAGTGCTGCCGGGGCCAGTCTGGGGCAATCAGTATCATCTTTGGCTTCTCCTGTCTGGCCTTTAGGAATGCCTTGGGGAGGAGAGGCAGAGGGGGAAAGACATATACTGATAGGTTTTTCCAGCTGAAGGATAGGGCGTCCACTTTCCATGCTTGTCTGTGATAAATCCTTGTGCAGAATCTTTTTAGTGGGTAGTTGTGAGGGTAGGCAAATAGATCTATGTCCGGGCATCCCCATTTCCTTGTTATCATGCTGAAGACTTGTGGATCCAGCTGCCACTCGTGGGGATCCATGAGGTTTCTGCTTAGTTGGTCTGCCAGAGTATTTTTCCCTCCTGGCAGGAATTGTGCCTGCAGATGTACTTGGTAAGTCAATGCTGTGTCCCACAAAGTCATGGCTAGTCTGCAAAGGGGGTAAGAATGCGTGCCCCCCTGCTTGTTTATATACCACATGACCGTGGTGTTGTCTGTCTTTATCAGTAGTTGTCCTGGATGAAGTAGGTCCTTGAAGGCTGTCAGGGCATTTTGAACAGCTAGCATCGCTTTTTGATTGATATGTAGATGCATTTGGTTTGAGGTCCATGTGCCCTGAATGCATCTTCCTGCCATGTGGGCCCCCCAGGCATAATCTGATGCATCCGTTGTTAGTGTCTGCCTGGCTAGGGGTAATGTGAATGGCTGTCCCTTGTTTTGGTGACAAGCCTTTGCCCACCACTGAAACTCCTGTTGCAGGCAGGAAATGAGAGTAATTATAGTTTCCAGGCTGTGGCAATGTTGAGTCCAGACACTTTTCAGGTACCACTGAAGTTTCCTCATTTGCAGTCTTGCATATGGAATTAGTAGGATGCAGAATGCCATGAAGCCCAAAGCCTGCAGAATTTTTCTTGCAGATAACTGGGCCTTTGTTGCTAACATTTTGAAATAGGTAGTTGCCTTTGTTTGTCTGGCATGAGTCTGGCAGTTGTATTTAAGCTTGCACCCAGGAATATTATCTCTTGAGAGGGTACTAGCTTTGATTTCTTTTCGTTGACTGTGTACCCTAGGCATGTTAGAAGTTTTTTCACAAACGCCAGATGCTGCAGAAGGATGTCCTTGTTCTCTGCTTGAATTAGACAGTCATCCAAGTGAGGATATATTTGTATTCCTCTTTGTCTGCAGAATGCAATTACTGGTGCCAAGAACTTTGTAAAGACTCTGGGCGCAGTAGATAAGCCAAAGGACAGTGCAGAGAACTGGTAATGCATTGAGCCAGCCTTGAATCTGAGGTATCTTCTGCATATTTGTCTGATTGGGACGTGCAGGTATGCCTCTTTTAGGTCTAAAGTTACAAGCCAAGCATTCTTGCCCAGCATGGGCAGAAGCTGCTGCAAAGTCAATATTTTGAATTTTAGTATATCCAAGAATGTGTTCAGAATAGATAGGTCCAGTATTGGCCTCCAGGCCTTGTCCTTTCTGGGTACCAAGAACAGTCGCGTAAAATCCTTGCCCCCACTCTTGCTCTGGCACTTGTTTAATGGCTCTCATGTCCATGAGGGATGAGACTTGTTTTTGTGTCTCTGCCCAATGATTTTTTGGCATATCTGGCCAGCCGTTTGCCTTTGGCAGGGTATGGAAATGGAACTTGTAGCCTTGTGACACGATATTTAGAACCCACTTGTCCTGGGTTATAATGTGCCAATTTTGAGTAAAAAGTGCTAAATTTCCCCCTAAGGGTGCTGCCAGGAAATAAGTGCTTGGTGCAGGCAGGGGGAAGTCATTGGGACGCTTTCCTGTAAGGTTGTGATTTGTCTTCTCCACTTTTGGAGGTAGAAGCACCCCATTGCTTTGACCTGTATGAACCCTGCGCTTGGGATCTGCTTCTAGGGCATCTGGATCTGCCCCTTTGAGGTCTGTCTGACACAGGAAAGGACCAATTCTTTGTAGGCCAGTGTCTACTAAACCTAGGTGGCTGTACTTGTAAAAAATCTTTGACAGTTTGCATAGATTTAGCTTTGTCCTCCATTTTCTTGAACACCTCTTCTGCCTTAACACCAAACAAAGTATCATGCTGTAAAGGTGCATCTAATAATTTAACTTTGACATGATCAGGCAGATTTTGTTCCTTTAGCCAAGCATGCCTCCTAATTACAGAACCCGTAACTGCGGCCCTGCAGGAGGCCTCCAGAGAATCAAAACCACATTGCAAAGTACGTTTTCCAACTTGTTCAGCTGCATGCAATAAATCCTGCATTTCCTTGTTTTCTGCACATTCAGAGCATAACAACATTTTCTGTTTAAGCAATGCCATGACATGTTGCTGATATTTAAGCATATGAAACTGACAGTTTAAGGCCCTTATAGCCAAGGTAGCAGATGTGTAAACCGTTTTTCCCCATCTATCCAGTGCGCTTGAATCTCTGTCAGAGGGGGTAGGGTTTTTTGCAGCTGAAGCCTTAACCCCTTTTGGACCCTGTGAAATAGTTTCTGGGTCTGCAGCAGGGTTTTGAAAATAAACTTGAGAGTTAGGAACCCTGTAATATCTGTTAGGCTTAACAGGAGCTGGAGGTAAGGAGTCAGGGGTCAGACTAGACTCTGAAAATACATCATCTACAATGTCTAACACAGGTGGAATGGCTAGAGGCCTGTGTTGAGGTAGTAAAATGAGTCCCTGAGCCTTTTCTTAGATTCTGAAAAATCTTGGCTCTCCCAGTGGAAATGCTCCCTCATGGTATGTAAGGTTTCCCCAAAAGAATAGTCCTCAGGAGGAGAAGCTGAAGGAATAGATTCTTCAGCATCAGAATCCTCATGGGAGAAGAGAATATTCCTGGTCAGAAGAGGAATCAGAAGAAATAGAAACCTGATCTGAAGATTCATAGTCTGCCGCTTGCCTAGTCCTCTTATCAGGAGGGGGATGGGAACTCCTGATCAAGGTAATCAAGTCTTCGGCCATTTTGAGCACCTGTTTTTTGGGCATGGAGGCCTGTCCACGTGGCTCTTGAATTTGTTTCTTTGTCTTTGAATGTGCATTATTCTTTGCCTTTGAAGCTGAAGTTGGTTTAATGTATAGATGTTTAGGTCTGAATACACCCTCAGAAGCCGGTGCCTGCTCAGCGGCTCAGGACCCATCTGAAGGAATACTGTCCGAGGCTCCAATACCTTGAGCTTCCAGCAGCATAGCCGACTCCACATGGGAGTCAGTAGCGGCCTGCGACTCTAAAGTAGCGGGCGTCAGGGGCTGTGAAAGTGCCTCACTGAGAACCGGCGAACCGTCAACTGGCTTAGGAGAAGCTTCATTTTCGGTTTTGGGCCTCGGTTGTCTATCTTTTTCTTTGTGTTTTTTGTGAACTCTGGTAGTCGGATGGCTATCCGACGACATTTCTGGATAATTAAACCTGCGTCCAAAGTAGTTTAATGCAAAATCATACCGATGCTTAATAGTGCGTTGGTTAAATCTAGCACAAAACCAACAACCTGAAATGTTATGGTCAGGGCCTAGGCAAGGAATATAGTACGAATGAAAGTCCTTATGAGGTATTTGCTTTCCACAAGAAATACAATTATTAACTTTTTCTGACATCGGTCTGGAGCAAAAAAAAAGTTTCCTCAACGGCTACTTAGCTTTAATGAAGACTTCGGATCTGAAATTCGAACACGAAAATCTCAGGAGTCGGCCGACCGGCACTTGCAAACTGCTTCTGCTTCGGGCACTGAGCAGCAGGAAGGACTAAAGAAAATGACGTTGGCTGCTTCGTTTATACCCCTGAAGACGTGATGTCAGGGAAGGGGTGACAGCAGCCAACGCAGGACCCAAGACTTTGGAATTCAGGCCGACTGAGGGCAACCTACCAGCAGAATTACCCAAATGTAATGACTGCAACAGTGAAACATGAAGAAAGTACAGTTGTGTACCTACCATAAATGTAGATGTTCGAGTATTCACTGTTGCAGTCATTACACTTGGGTTATCCTGCTGGCAGGCTACCCGCAGTCGGCCTGAATTCCAAAGTCTTGGTCCAGCGTCGGTTGCTGTCACCTCTTCCCTGACGTCAGTGTGCCAGGGGTATAAAAGATGCAGCAGACGCCATTTTCTTCAGTTTTTCTTGCCCCAGATGTCAGGTGTCCCCCGAAGGGTAGGCTATGAAATTACACCAATAAAAGAGCATGCACTAAAATAAAACATAATCTTCATCTACAAGCAAATACACCACATAGGTTGTATAGAATAGAGAAGTACAGATAAGTCCCAGCAAAGAAAGGGGGATGGTGGGTGGGTAACCTGGACTGCAACAGTGAATACACTCGAACATCTACATTTATGGTAGGTACACAACTGTACTATGTTTATCGTGTTTCACTGTTGTAGTCATTACACTTGAGTTGTATCCCAAAGCTGAGGTTGGGTGGCTGGGCTTAAATAGAATTAGGAGAGGCTATGAGGCCCTGCAGAACTGCAGTGGCAAAGCCTGCTCTGGATTTAGAGTAAAGAGGTAAGTGGTAGTGCTTTGTAAAAGTGTGCACTGAAGTCCAAGTTGCAGCCTCCAAAATGTCCTTGGTTGGTACTCCTCTGAGGAAGGCTGCTGAAGTAGCTACTGCTCTGGTTGAGTGTGGCCTGATGCCCTTAGGCACTCATTTGCCAATTTGCCATGTTGAGAATGGCAGAAACGAATGCAGTGGGCTATCCATTTGGAAATAGTCTGCTTTGAGATAGCTTTTCCTTGAGATCCTGCAGAATATGCCACTAAGAGTTGCTCGACTTTCTGAAAGCTTTAGTTTTGTCCAAGTAGAAGTGTGGCTGTCTGTGTATGTCCAAAGAATGTAGAAGTCTCTCCCCCTTATTCTGCGGGTTTGGATAAAAGGTAGGCAAGTGAATTGTTTGATTAAGAGCCACACTGGACACTACCTTAGGCATAAATGTTGGGTTTGTCCTTGGAGAAACCCTATCCGGATGGAAAATTATGAAAGGTTCAACTGCCATTAGTGCCTGTAACTCTGAGACTCTTCTTGCTGAAGTTATTGCTAAGAGCAGAGCTGTTTTCTATGATAAGTATTTTATCTCAGCTGAACTGGCTGGCTCAAAAGGAGGCAGCGTGAGTTTTTCCAAGGCAAAATTGAGGTCCCATGCAGGTATTGGTGCTCTTCTTGGGGGTCTTATGTTTTTGGCCCCTCTGAGGTAACTGCCTTAGTAGTGGATGTGAAAAAATAGGTGGGTCCGTACTGTAATGAGCTGAAATGGCAGAGGCATGGATCTTAATCAATGAAAAGGATAGGCCTTTGTCCAGCATCTCAGTTAGGTATTGTAAAATCTGAGGAATATTTGGTACAAGCATGTCAATTCCTTGTGCCTGGTTCCAAGCACAGAATCTCTTCCACTTTTCTGCATATGACTTTCTGGTGCTGGGCCCCCTGGCCTCCAAAATAACATCCAATACTGCTTTGGAGAGAGGTGTGTTCTGAATGGTTACATTATCCGCCATGCAGCCAGATTTAGGGTTCTGAGTTGGCTGTGCAGTATCGGATTGCTTTGTTGGGTCAGTAAATGAGGAATTTGAGGCAATGTCCAGGCTGGGCCTTGAGGCAAGCTCTTTAGGATTGGGTACCAGTGCTGGCATGGCCAGTCTGGGGCAATCAGGATAATTTTTGGCTTCTCTTGTCTGACCTTTAGGAGTACCTTGGGGAGGAGAGGTAGTGGAGGAAAGGCATATACTGTAAGGTTTTTCCAGCTGAATGATACAGCATCCACTTTCCAAGCTAGCTTGTGATAAGTCCTTGTGCAAAACCTTTGTAGTTGGCAGCTGTGAGGGATGGCAAATAGATCTATGTCTGGGCATCCCCATTTTCTTGTTATTATGCTGAAGATTTGTGGATCTAGTTTCCACTCATGAGGATCCATGAGGTTTCTACTTAGTTCGTCTGCCAGAGTATTTGTCTTTCCTGGCAGGAATTGTGCTTACAGGTGTACTTGATAAGTCGATGCTGTGTTCCACAAAATCATGGCTTGTCTGCAGAGGGGGTAGGAATGCGTGCCTCCCTGCTTGTTTATGTAGCACATGACTGTAGTATTGTTCGTCTTTATCAGCAGTTGTCCTGGATGAAGCAGATCCTTGAAAGCTGTCAGGGCATTCTGGACAGCCAGCATTTCTTTTAGATTGATATGAAGATGCATTTGGCTTGTAGGCCATGCGCCCTGAATACATTTTTCTGCCATGTGGCCCCCCCCAGGCATAATCTGATGCATCTGTTGTTATTGTCTGCCTGGCAATGAGTAAACTGAAAGGCTGTCTCTTGTTGTGGTGACAGGCCTGTGCCCACCATCGAAACTCCTGTTGCAGGCAGGGAATGAGTGTAATTAGTTTTTCCAGGCTGTGGCAATGTTGAGTCCAAACACTTTTTAGATACCATTGTAGTTTCCTCATATGCAGTCTTGCATATGGAATTAACAGAATGCAGGATGCCATGAAGCCCAAAGCCTGTAGAATTTTTCTTGCAGATAACTGGGTTTTTGTTGCCAAGATTTCGAAGTAAGATGTCAGTTGCCTTTGTTTGTCTGGCGTGAGATAAGCCATCTGGGCAGTTGTATTTAAGCTTGCACCCAGGAATATTATCTCTTGAGAGGGTACTAGTTTTGATTTCTTTTCGTTTACTGTGTACCCTAGGCAAAGTAGCAATCTTTTTACAAAGGCCAGATGCTTTAGTAGAATGTCCTTGTTCTCTGCTTGAATAAGGCAATTGTCCAAGTAGGGATATATTTGAATTCCTCTTTGTCTGCAAAAAGCAATTACTGGTGCCAGGCATTTTATGAACACCCTGGGCGCAGCAGATAAGCCAAAGGGCAGTGCAGAGAATTGGTAGTGCATTGAGCCAGCTATGAATCTGAGGTATCTTCTGCAAGATTGTCTGATTGGGACATGCAGGTATGCCTCTTTTAGGTCCAAGGTTACAAGCCAAGCCTTCTTGCCCAGCATGGGCAGAAGCTGCTGCAGAGTCAACATTTTGAATTTTGGAACGTCCAAAAAAGTGTTTAGAATAGACACGTCCAGTATTGGTCTCCAGGCCTTGTCCTTTCTGGGTACCAGGAAAAGTCGTGAGTAAAATCCTTGTCACTGCTCCTGTAGTGGTACTCGCTGAATGGCCCTCATGTCCATGAGGGATGAAACTTGCTTTTGTGCCTCTGCCCATTGATTGTGTGGCAGGTTTGGCATGCCTTTTGCCTTTGGCAGGGTGTGAAAGTGGAACCTGTAACCCTGAGACACTATATTCAAGACCCATTTGTCCTGGGTGATCATGTGCCAGTTTTGTGAAAAAAGTGCTAGTTTTCCCCCCTAAGGGAGCTTCCAGAAGATAAGTGCTTGGTACTGGTAGAGGAAAGTCATTGGGACTGTTTCCTATAAGGTTGAGATTTGTCTTCTCTGCTTTTGGAGGTAGAAGCACCCCATTGTTTAGGCCTGTATGAGCCTTGGGGCTGGGATCTGCCTCTAGGGCATCTGTATCTACCTCTTTGTGGCCTATCTAACACTGGAAAGGACCAATTTTCTGAAGGCCAGTTCCTGCTAAATCTGGGTGGCTGTACCTGTAAAAAATCCTTAACTGTCTGCATAGATTTTGCTTTATCCTCCATTTTCTTCAACACCTCTTCTGCCTTAACACCAAACAAAGTATAATGCTGTAATGGAGCATCTAATAATTTTGCTTTAACATGATCAGGCAGATTCTGTTCCTTTAACCAAGCATGCCTCCTAATCACAGAACCCGTTACAGCGGCCCTACAAGAGGCCTCCAAAGAATCAAAACCACATTGCAAAGTATGTTTTCCCACTTGTTCAGCTGCGTGCAATAAATCCTGCATTTCCTTGTTTTCTGGACATTCAGAGTTAGTCAACATTTTCTGTCTTAATAGTGATATTAAGTATTGCTGATATTTAAGCATATGAAATTGACAATTTAAAGCCCTTACAGCCAAAGCAGCAGAAGTGTAAACTTTTTTTCCCCATCTGTCCAGTGCCTTTGAATCTCTACACGAGGGAACAGGGTTTTTAGCAGTGGAAGCCTTAACACCCTTAGGACCCTGAAATATGGATTCTGGGTCAGCAGCAGGGTTTTTGTATAGAAATTTATGGGAATCTGGGACCCTGTAGTATCTGTCTGGCTTAACAGGTTCAGGGGGTATAGAGTCTGGAGACAGGCCGGACTCTGAAAAAACATAATCTACAATGCCCAGAACAGGGGGAATAGCAAGGGGCCTGTGTTGTGGAAGTAAAAAGAAATCTCTGAGCCTTTTCTTAGATTCTGAATAATCCTGGCTCTCCTAATGAAAGTGCTCCCTCATGGTATGCAGGGTTCCCCCAAAGGAGTAATCTTCAGGAGGAAAAGCTGAAGGAATAGATTCTTCAGCATCAGAATCCTCATAGGGAGGAAGAGAGTATTCCTGATCAGAGGAAATGGAAACCTGATCTGAACATTCATAATCTGTCTCTTGCCTAGGCCTCTTATCAGGAGGGGGATGGGAATCCCTGATCAAAGTAATAAGGTCTTCAGCCATTTTGAGCATCTGTTTTTTAGGCATGGAAGTCTGTCCTGGAGAATGCTGTACTTGTTTCTTTGACTTTAGAGCTGCTTTAGTCTTTGGCTTTGAAGCTGAAGATGGCTTTACATATAACTATGTAGGCCTGAAAACACCCTCAGAAGCCGATGCCTGCACAGCGGCTCCGGACCCATCTGAGGGAATACTTTCTGAGGATCTAATACCTTGAGTTTCCAGAGGCCCAGTCGGCTCCACGTGGGAGTTGGAAGCGGCCTGTGGCTCTGAGGTAGCGGGTGTCAGGGGCTGCGAAAGCGCCTCACTGAGAACCGGCGAACCAACGACTAGCTTAGCGGAAGCCTCATCATCGGTTTTGGACCTCAGATGCCTGTCCTTGTCTTTATCCTTGCGTTTTTTATAAACTCCGGTCGTCGGCTGTTCCGCCGGCGTTGTATACTTGAATCTTCGGCCGAAGTAATGAAAGGCAAAATTGTACCGATGCTTAATAGTGCATTGGTTAAATCTAGCACAAAACCGACAACAAGCAACGTCGTGGTCAGGGCCTAGGCAAGGAATACAGTAAGAGTGAAAATCCTTATGAGGTATTTGCTTCCCGCAAGAAATACAATTGTTAACTTTATCTGACATCAGTCTGGAGTAAGAAAAAAGTTTCCCCAATGGGGTACTTAGCTTTAATGAAGACTTCGGATCTGAAATTCGATTTCGAAAATCTCAGGAGTTGGCCAACCGGCACTTGCGAACTGCTTTTGCTTCGGGCACTGCACGGCAAGAAAGACTGAAGAAAATGGCATTGGCTGCATCTTTTATACCCCTGGCACACTGACGTCAAGGAAGAGGCGACAGCAACCGATGCCGGACCAAGACTTTGGAATTCAGGCCGACTGCGGGTAGCCTGCAAGCAGGATAACCCAAGTGTAATGACTGCAACAGTGAAACACGATGAACATTATCCATAAGGTCACTAAGTAGAAGGATTTATGAACATGTTTTGGCAATGAGAAACAAAGATAGGAACAATGCATTAGCATAGTATTACAATGTAATAGTTTTAAGAAATTTACATTTATTGTTCTGGAAAAGGTGGTTTGTGGTCCCTTGGTGGGTAATTTTAAAGCCTTGTTAGAATGTAGGGAAACCAAATGGCAGATAGCTTTAAGAGCAGATTATCCACCAGGACTAAATGAGACCATTAAGTGTTTTCTTCAGTTACAAAAGTTTTGACATGGTCTTTAAAAAGACTAGTTTTTCATGACAAAGAATTTTCTTTAGTAGGAATATTTGGTGTTATTCATTTTATGCATTAGTATTTTTATTTCATTCAGTATTGGTACCTGTACTTTTAAATCACTATGACAAAAAAGTGGTAATTTAAATAATTTATCGGTAGTACTTTGTTATTGGATGCTTTTTGCACATGTGAAGTATTTAAAGGGTGATTTTATGGTTTTTGCATTCATTCTGATGAAGTTCGTGGTGTTTTATTAAACAAACGAAAGCTTAAAAAGAATTGTGGTCTGGTTCCTTTCCGGTATGTGTATTGCTGCTATTTTCCAGTTTTATACTGTTCTTTGGAGTTGCTGTGTCCTTATATAAAGCCTTATAAGTAATGGACTCTTACATTGCAGAGACCAAAATTAGATGGATTTTAGTAAGCCCCCAAATTGACCTTTTTCTTGAGGATACTTGTGATGCTCAGCAAGCCATAAAAGCTTGGTGTGTGTGTGTGTGTGTGTGTGTGTGTGTGTGTGTGTGTGTGTGTGTGTGTCTTCCTTAGACACCTGTTTCAGAGCCAGTATGTTAAGTTGGTCAGTCTGATTACAGCTTTTAGCCCTCTTATTTCTATCCTGAAGATGCCTTCAATGTTAGATTGTTGCCCTCAGACTTGTACTTCAGAACCACTACGTTAAGGAGTATCCTCCATAACCCATTAATTCATTTAGAGCAAAAACAGACTACAGGTCTCAATGGATCAAGTGCTACTGATAAAAAAGTGAAGTCCAACGTAGAAGTCCCTTTCTATAGTCTGTTAATTCATTTAAAGCATAAATAGACTATGGATCTCAAAAATAAAAAGTGCTAATGACAAGCAAACAAAGGCAAGTTTATGAATCCCCTCCACAGTCCATTAACTCATTTATAGCCTAAATGGGCAGTGGCTCTCAAAATGGAAGAGCTACTGACACAGAAATAACAATAAGTGCAGCTGTCCTCCTCCTGTAATCCATTAACTCATTTAAAGTCAAACAGATGCTAGGCCTCAAAAATGAAAGTACTACTAATAAAGCAAGTCATCCACTAAGTGTGCAAAAGCAAGTGGAAAGCTTCTCAAATATACAAGCTCTGATACCTGTATGCACTGTTCTTAAAATGAACTAATAATTATCGCTATATAATACTACACATGTTGTTTTGACTGACCTATCTGCTGCTTCATTAAGGAAGAAAGTCTTTGGAAAGCGCATGTTACCATGGCCACTTGCAATAATAATTTTAAGCAACAATGGTGAAACAATAATTTTTATTGCAAACTGTCCAAGCAATGCAAGTAGGCTGATAATGAGATTGAATACCTTATAAAGGGAATATTAAAAGCTGGCTGGTTCACACATGCAGACATGGTAAGTAAGGAGGGATTCTCATCTCAGTTGTCCATATTCCTGACCTCGCCTATATAAACTATTTAAATAAATACGCAACATTACATCATTTGTCATAGATAATTAAAAGTTATGTCCTTACCATAAATAGGTATCTGTGTTGTCTTCTTTCATTCTTCCTCACCACTGGGTTTAGGATCCGACTTGGCCGCTCTTCTCCTAGACTTTGCATCCAAGCCTATAGTTCCTCCCTTTACCCATGAACCCCTTCCCCACTTCCTCCAAGTCCTCAGATCAAGTTTGTGTCCAAATAACCATCTCTACAAAAACTACTTTTAGATAATATATGTACACACATCTAACAATAAGTCCTAACAGGAAAGAAAATTAGGCAATTTGCTTATCTACAGTGTCCCAAACGTAGAACCTATAGGTTCTAACTTCCTCTAGAATTCCTCCAGAAATAAAGAAATGGGGTTGGGGGGGAGATGAAGAATGAAAGAAGATAACACAGATATCTAGTCATGGTAAGCACATAAGTTTTAAATCTTTCATTCTTCCTCATCTCTGGGTCAGAGTCCCCAGCTACATTGCTCTTGGGGGGGGGGGGGGGGGCTATTATGGAAGAACACGATGGAACACCATTGAACCAAAGGCTGCTCTGTTTCTAACGATAATGTCCAGCTTGTAATAAGTAACAAAGGTATGAATCATAGATCAAGTGGATGTGGCACAAATACCCTCACCTGAAGATCTAGAAGAGAAGGCTGCGGATGTAGCCACAGATCTGGTAGAATGAGCTTTGAGTGACCGGGGTAAAGCCAAACCCGCTTGGCAATAAATCCATGAAATACAGCGCGAGATCATTTTGACAAAGTATCTTTGGAAAGTGCCCGACCCAAATGAGCAGGAGAGTAGGACAGAAAGAGCTGGTCAGATTTTCTGTTGCTTCATTCTGTGAAGATAAAAAACATCAAGAAGGTGCGACATGTAGTCACCTTTATTTGTAAACTTAAGAAAGAACAGCAACAGCTGGACGGACTGATTAAGGTTTGCTTCTGTGGCAATCTTAGGCCTAAAGGAAGGATTAGTATGTAAAGACACACTGTCCTTGTGGAAAATGATATAAGGGGGCTTTGAAGACGAGGCCTGCAATTCACAGACTCTTTTCGCCAATGTCAATGCTACCAGAAGAACAGTCTTCCAGGAAAGAAACTTTAAATCACAAGTTCCTGATGGTTCAAAAGACTACTGCGTTAGCCCTTGTAACACCAGTGTGAGATCCCAAGTTGGACAAGGTTTTCTGATAGGAGGGTGGAGGAGGGAAAACCCCTTTCAGAAATGCTTTACATAATTTAGAGGCCCATAAGGAGGTATGTCCATGTTCCGCATGGAAATTTGAAATTGCTGCAAGTTGTAGCTTGACTGTAGAAAAGCTAGCTCCTTGATTAAACAAAAGACTAAGGAAAAGCAAAATGTCAGGAACAAATGCTGAAAAGGGGTCAATGTTCTCTTTGCTGACCCATATAGAAAACCTCTTCCACTTACTTCTGTAAATCTTCTTGGTGTAAGACTTATGAGAGGCCAGAATAATATTCTTGACTGGAGAAGCCAGCCTGAAGTGTCTCACAATCAGTGGAATCGGAGAAACCATGTGGTCAATTTGAAGGTGTGGAGACTGGCATGTTGAAATTCTGACGGTGAGACAGGAGGTCGTGGTTAAGCTCCAGAATCCGAGGAGGATGCTTAAGATGAGACCACAGGAAGGGTAAAGTACAGTTTTGTACCTACCATAAATGTAGATGTTCGAGTGTTCACCCTGCTGCAGTCATCACACTTGGGTTATCCTGCCGTCAGGTGGTCCTGCAGTCGGCCCGAATTCCAAAGTCTTGGTCCGGCGTTGGTTGCTGTCGCTTCTTCCCTGACGTCAGTGCGCCAGGGGTATATAAGAGGCATCCGATGCCATTTTCTTCAGTTTTTCTTGCCCCAGATGTCAGATGCCCCCAATAGGTAGGCAAAATATATATATATATATATATATATCTACACATACACATTTAGGCACAAGCAAATACACCACAGAGGTAGTATAAGATAAAGTGGTAGAGATAAGTTCAGCTAGTTCAGAGGGAGGGTAACCTGGACTGCAGCAGGGTGAACACTTGAACATCTACATTTATGGTAGGTACTATGTTCATTGTGTTACCCTGCTGCAGTCATCACACTTGGGTTGAATCCCAAAGCTAAAGATGGGAGGTGGAGTCAAACAGGGTTAGAAGAAGCTAGTAGGCCCTGCAAAACTGCAGTGGCAAACCCAGCTCTAGTCTTAGAGTATAGAGGTAAGTGATAGTGTTTGGTGAAGGTGTGCAGCTTCCAGAATATCCTTGGTTGGCACTCCCCTGAGAAAGGCTGCTGATGTAGCTGTAGCCCTGGTGGAGTGGGACCTAATGTTAGCAGGTACTGGTTTCCCATGATGTGTGTAGCAGAAACGTATGCAATGCCCTATCCATTTTGAAATGGTCTGTTTTGAGATAGCTTTTCCTTGTGATCCTGTAGCATAGGCGACAAAAAGCTGGTCAGTTTTTTCTGAAAGCCTTAGTTTTATCCAAGTAGTAACGTAATTGCCTGTGAATGTCCAAAGAGTGCAGGAGTCTTTCTCCTTTGATCTGGGGATTTGGGAAGAAGGTGGGCAAGTGAATGGTTTGGTTTAGGGCCATACTGGATACCACCTTTGGCATAAACGAAGGATTAGTTCATAGAGAGACTCTGTCTTGATGAAAAATGATGAAAGGTTCCACTGCCATTAGTGCCTGTAGCTCTGAGACTCTTCTAGCTGAGGTTATTGCTAGTAGTAGGGCAGTTTTCCATGAAATAAATTTTAAATCAGCTGAAAAAGCTGGTTCAAAGGGCGGCAGTGTAAGCTTTTCCAGAACAAAGTTGAGATCCCAAGTAGGTGTTGGAGCTCTCCTTGGCAGTCTTAAGTTCTTAGCCCCTCTGAGGAACTGTCTTAGGAGTGGATGTGAAAATAAAGGAGGATCGGCGCTGAAATTGCTGAGGTGTGGATCTTAATAGAGGAAAAGGAAAGTCCTTTGTGTAACATCTCAGTTAAATATTGTAGAATCTGAGGGATGTTTGGATCAAGAGGGTTTAGGCCTTTAGCCTGGTTCCAGGCACAAAATCTTTTCCATTTGTCTGAATAGGTTTTCCTGGTGCTGGGCCTCCTGGTCTCCAGAATGACATCCATAACAGCTTTGGATAAAGGTGTTGGCAGGTTGTTTAGGTAACTTGCCATGCAGCCAGGTTTAAAGTCTTGAGCTGGCTGTGTAGAATCTGATGGTCTCGCTGGGTGAGCAGGTGAGGAATATGTGGCAAACTCCATGGTGGGCCGTGGGCCATGTTCCTTAAAATTGGGTACCAATGCTGGCGTGGCCAGTCTGGTGCAACGAGTATCATTTGTGGCCTCTCTAATCTGACTTTCAGCAGTACCTTTGCTAGAAGAGGCAGTGGAGGGAAGGCATACACTGTTAATGTTTTCCAGCTGAATGAGAGGGTGTCCACTTTCCAAGCTAGTGGATGGAAGGTCCTTGTGCAAAATTTTTGAAGTTGGTGGTTGTGGGGGCTTGCAAACAGATCTATGTCTGGGCGTCCCCATTTTTGAACTATCATTGTAAATACTTGTGGATCTAGTTTCCATTCGTGTGGATCCATGATGTTTCTGCTTAGGTGGTCTGCCAATGTGTTTTTCTTTCCTGGCAGGAATTGTGCTTGTAATTGAACCTGGTAAGACACTGCAGTGTTCCACAAGGTCATTGCTTGCCTGCATAGAGGGTAGGAATGTGTGCCCCCTTGCTTGTTTATGTACCACATAACTGTGGTATTGTCCATCTTTATTAGTAGTTGTCCTGGGTGTAGAAGGTCCTTGAAAGCTATTAGGGCATTCTGCACTGCTAGCATTTCTTTTTGATTGATATGCAGGTGTCTCTGATCTGTAGTCCATTTGCCCTGAATGCACTGCCCTGCCATGTGTGCTCCCCAGGCATAGTCCGATGCATCTGTTGTCATAGTTTGCCTGGCTGTGGGTAAGGTGAAAGGCTGACCCTTGTTGAGGTGGCATGCCTGTGCCCACCATAGAAACTCCTGTTGAAGGCAGGGAATGAGTGGTATCATTGCTTCCAAGCTGTGGCTGTGCTGATTCCATACACTTTTCAGGTACCATTGTAATTTCCTCATATGCAGTTTTGTAAATGGTATTAGTAGCATGCAAGATGCCATGAATCCCAAGGCCTGCAGAATTTTTCTTGCACGGAGGTGGGTCTTTGTTTCCATTATTTTGAAATATTGAAACAGCTGTCGTTGCTTGGCTGGCGTGAGATAAGCCATCTGGGCCGTTGTATTCAAGCTGGCACCCGGGAATATTATGTTTTGTGAAGGTACTAGTTTTGATTTCTTTTCGTTTACTGTGTACCCTAGGCAACTTAGAAGGTGTTTGACAAATGCCACATGCTTTAAAAGAATGTCCTTGCTTTCTGCTTGAATAAGGCAGTCATCCAGGTATGGGTATATTTGAATTCCTCTTTGTCTGCAGTATGCAATTACTGGTGCCAGGCATTTTGTGGAGACCCTGGGTGCAGTAGATAAGCCAAAGGGCAGTGCAGAGAATTGATAATGCGTTGAACCTGCAATGAAACAGAGGTATCTTCTGCAATTTTGTCTGATAGGGACATGCAGGTATGCCTCCTTGCTGTCCAAAGTGACTAGCCAAGCATTCTTACCCAGCATGGGAAGAAGCTGCTGTAGTGTTAGCATCTTGAATTTTGGTACTTGCAGATAGGTGTTCAGAATTGAAAGATCCAGAATGGGTCTCCATGCTTTGTCCTTTCTTGGGACTAGGAAGAGTCTTGAGTAAAATCCTTGTCCTTGCTCCTGTGCAGGTACCTGTTGAATGGCTCTCATGTTCATGAGAGCTGTAATTTGTTTTTGTGCCTCTGCCCATTGATTTGGTGGCAGGTTTGGCATTCCTTTGATCCTTGGTAAGGTATGAAAGTGGAATCTGTATCCTTGAGAGACAATGTTTAGAACCCATTTGTCTTTTGTGATGATGTGCCAGTTGTCTGAAAAAAATGCTAGTTTTCCTCCCAAGGGAGTTGCCAGGAGAGATTTGCTTGGTAGTTTGAGGATAGAGTCATTGTGTTTGTCTTCTGCTAGCCTGGGGCCTGTCTTCTCCTCCTTTCTGGATAGCAGAACCCCATTGGCGAGGTTTGTAAGGGCCCTGTGACTGGCCTCTGCCCTTGGGCATCTGTATTTGCCCCTCTGTGATCTGTCTGAAGCTGGAAAGGACCAGTTTTTTTGTTGGCCAATTTCTGCTGAAACGAGGGGGTTGTACCTGCAAAAAATCCTTGACCGTTTGCATAGACTTTGCCTTATCCTCCATTTTCTTTAAAACCTCTTCTGCTTTGACACCAAATAATACATCCTGTTGTAAAGGTGCATCCAATAATTTTGCTTTAACATGGTCAGGGAGGGTTTGTTCTTTTAACCAAGCATGTCTACGTATGACAGAGCCAGTAACAGCTGCTCAAAAGGAAGCTTCCAATGAATCAAATCCACATTGTAAAGTATGTTTGCCCACCTGTTCAGCTGCATGCAACAGATCCTGCATTTCCTTGAATTCAGGCTGTTCTGAATGTGTGCTCATTTTTTGTTTTAACTGAGACATCAGGAATTGTTGATATTTCAACATGTGAAACTGGCAATTTAATGCTCTCATAGCCAGAGTTGCTGAGGTGTATATTTTCTTTCCCCGTCTATCTAGGGCTCTGGAATCCCTTTCAGAGGGCACAGGATTTTTAGCCATAGAAGCTTTTGCTCCCTTAGGACCTTGGGAAATTGTTTCTGGGTCAGCTACAGGGCTTTTATAAAGGAATTTGTGAGAGTCAGGTACTCTGTAGTATCTGTCTGGTTTGGCTGGAGCAGGAGGTAGAGAGTCTGGATTTAAACTAGACTCCAAGTAAACATCATCCACAATATCTAAAACAGGAGGGATAGCAAGAGGTCTGTGCTGGGGTAGTAAAAGGAACTCTCGGAGCCTTTTCTTAGAATCCGAGTAATCCTGGCCTTCCCATTGGAAATGTTCCCTCATGGTATGTAAAGTTTCCCCAAAGGAGTAGTCTTCAGGGGGAGATGCTGAAGGAATAGAATCTTCAGCATCAGAATCCTCATAAGGTGGAAAAGTGTAATCCTGTTCCTCAGAAGAATCTGAGGAGAGAGAAACCTGGTCAGAGGATGCATAATCCTCCTCTTGTCTTGGTCTTTTATCAGGAGGGGGATGGGAACCCCTGATAAGGGTAATCAAATCTTCAGCCATCTTAAGCATCTGTTTCTTAGGCATGGGGCCTTGAACTGTAGACTGATGTACAGTTTTCTTTGGTTTTAAAGGAGTTTTAAGTTTAGCATAAGATTTAATGGTGAGTGTAGTCGGTCTGAAGACACCTTATGCAACCGAAGGTGTTTCCGTTGCTCCAGTGTCTAGTTCTGCTCCGGTGTCGGTAGATGGCTGCGTTGGCCTAGTAGACTCCGCTTGGGAATCCGCAGCTGTCTGGGGTTCCAGTTCTGCGGTCATCAGGGGCTGCGTAGGCGCCTAACTGAAAACCGGAGAACCGGCGACAGGCCCAACTGAGGCCTCGGTGTCTGGCTTATTCCTAGGCAGCCTGTCCTTATCCTTTCGTTTTTTATGAATGGCGGTCGTCGGCTGCTCCGACGGCATGATATAATTAAATTTCCTACCAAAGTAATGCCGTGCGAAGTCAAAACGGCGTTTGATAGTTCGTTTATTAAACCTAGCGCAAAACCGACAACCTGTGACGTCATGGTCTGGGCCTAGGCAAGGAATACAATAGGAATGGAAGTCCTTATGAGGTATTTGCTTCCCACAAGAAATGCAATTGTTAACTTTTTCTGACATCGGACTGAGGCAAGAAAATGTTCCCCAACGGGGTACTTAGCATTAATGAAGACTTCAGACTGAAATTCAAATCGAAAGACTTTGGAATTCGGGCCGACTGTGGGACCGCCTGACGGCAGGATAACCCAAGTGTGATGACTGCAGCAGGGTAACACGATGGACATCGACACTTAGCATGGTCAGAAGGGGTGCAATGAGGATGACTAAACACTTCGAACTTCTTGCCTTCTGGAGAAATTTTGGAATTAGGGGAAGAGGGGGATAAGCATAAAGGAGACCCTGGGGTCAATCGTGAACTAGACTGTACCTCTGTGAATCGCCCCTGAGGAGGGATCAGAGTGAAGAACTTGCTACACTTGTTCAGAGGAGAGGCAAAAAGATCACAGAGAGGCAGGCCCCAATGGCTGAAAATTATATTCGCTGCTGATTGATTGAAGGACCACTCGTGAGGAGCCAGAATGTACCTGCTGAGTCTGTCTTGTCAACACAATGGTTTTCCCTGGTATGTGTGTTGCAACTAGAAAGCTGTCTGAAGAGATCACCCATTCCCAAACCCTCATGGCCTCCCTGCACAATGGGTAAGAACAGGTTCCTCCTTGTTTGCTGATACACCAGACTACTGACATGATGTCTGCGTGAATAGCAACCATCCCTAGAGAAGATCATCCTGGAAGGCTTGTAACGATAGAAGGACTCCTCTCATCTCTAGGACTTTTATGTGCAGATTGGTCTCTGTAAGGGACCACGAACCTTAGTACATCTTTCCCATGTAATGCCCCCCCCCCCCTAGTTGGGAAGCATCCGTGGTCACTGTGGCTTTTGGAGGGGGAAGAGGAAAAAGGTCTTGCCTCGGTGCAAGTCTTTGCACTAAGCCACCACTGCATGTGGAGCTTGCAGATCGGTGTGAGTTTCACTTGTGTTGAGAGGGGTTGGAGTAGAATCAACCACTGAACAGGTAAGTTCCAATGCAGAACTCTCACGAAGAAGCAAACTAAAGGAACTAAGATTATAGCTGCTGCTATGGACCCCAAAACTTGTAGGACCAATCTCGCTGGAGGAGAAAGGTGAGACAACATGCCCTACATCCAATTTCATAGGAGTGTTATCCTCTGTAATGGTAGATATGCCACCATCCTTTGAGTGTTCAACTGAGTCCTGAAGAACTCTATGTTTTGTGATGGATCTAGTCTTGATTTTGCAAAATTTATAGAAATCTCTAAGGATCTGGAAATACTGAGCAGATTGTCTATGGCTTGTAGCAGTTGATGCCTGGTTGGGGCAGTGAGGACTCAGTCATCTAACTGTGGAAACACCTGGAATACTTGGAGCTGATAATGAGCTGCTACCACTGTGATGTATTTGGTAAACACCCAGGGGGCTGTGGTGAGTCGAAAGGGCAGTGCTCTGAACTGGTAAAGACTGGCTCCCAGCTGAAAGTGCAGAAATTTCCTGGAATGCCTGTGTATCTTTATGTGGTAGTACGCATCCTGGAAATCTATAGAGCACATCCAAACATCCTTGCACAGAAGGAGCAGAACGGACTGTACTCTAACCATCTGGAACTTGGACTTCTTTACAAACTGGTTCTATCTGCTTAGATCCAAGACTGGTCTTTGGTCCCCCATTTTATTTGGCACCAAAAAGAAGTGGGAGTAAGTTCCGATTCCTATTTGTTCGGTCAGGATTTTTTGGATGACACTTTTTATTTTAAGCAGCTTTTGAACCTCTAGAGCAGCTGACTGCCACTGATTGGCTGGAAAATTGGGGAGCTTCTTGTTTCTTATTGTAGGGGGAAAAGGACAAGGGAATGTAATATCCTCTGGATGATGTTTAGCACCCATTTTTTTTTTTGTGATTTTTGCCCAGGCTTCTGAGTGCAAAGCAAAACTTCCCTGACTGCCTCCACAGTACAGCAGCTTCAGGAGCGCTGATGGGATTTATCGGGAAAAGAATCCCAAAAACCCTGATTCTGCGGACCCCCTCTGCCCCTAGGGTGGTGTCTGTCATTGAAACTTCTACCTTTACCTCTGGAAGAAGAATTTCCCCACGTGTCTAGGAAAGGTCCTGACACTAACAGAACCACAGTTTCTTACCACCTCATTGGTTCCTGGAGAAGGTACACTGAGGGGTTGAAAACTTGATGACAATAGTAGACAGGATCTTTCCTTCTTGCTCACTATTGGTAAGCGTTTCTTTAAGTGACGATACGAAAAGGGAGGAACTGTCAGAGAGAGCATTAATAAAATATGCCTTAAAGGGCTCAGTGAAATCCCAAAGCCTCATCCAGGCTTGACAATGCATAGTTACACCTGCGCCGACTGCTCAAGAGGTGCCTTCCACAACACAGGAAATTAACCTCACTGATGAATTGGCAAGAGAAGTAAAAGTGGCCAGCTGCGGAAAAAATTTCCTGAGGTCCTCTGCCATCATGAACTCAGCAACAGAATTTGACAATTCCTTAATCAAATCCCTTTGCAGGTGTGTGAAATATGCCATATAATTTAATGACCTCGGAGTGAAAGTTGCTGAGACGTAAACGTGCTTTCCAAACCTGTCCATCACTCTGTACTCTCTGTTCGGAGGACAGACAGTGCAACTCTGTTATACTAGCTCCTTTTTCATTGCTGCTGCCACAACAATGACATCAACTGCAACAACTTTGCTCCAGTACTGACGGTCAGCAGGTGGGGATAGAATCTTGTCAGGTAATTTCTGATAGGTTCAATGGTGTCCGGTTCTTTCCAGGCCTGAAGGGAGACTAGGTTAATGAGCTCGTCCCCCAGGGGAGTCATTCAAGATGTAGATGGACCAGTCTCAAAGGCCTCCAACAGCAGAGACTCTTCCAGTGAAGAGTTCTGGGCTGACCAATCACCCCTCTGTCTAAGGATTTCCAAGATGTCCCAGAAGGAAACATTGTCAGGTGGAGATCTGGGGGATCCTTCACCTTCATCAAAGTATTTGTCCTCAGTGACAGACTCCATGAGGAAGTCTGTCTCCTTTTCATGTCCTTTTCCAGGAGACCTCCTCATTGGTGTGGTCTGAGGAGGTATCAGATGAGGAGGGGTGCCTGAGGGAGGGGGACGTGATTGGGGGTGCCTGAGGGAGGGGAATGTGATTCCAGGGTTGCTAACTGAACCCTAGATGCCTGGGTCACAGTCAAGAGTTCACCCATCAGTGCCATGGAGTCAGGCAGTCCCAAGTAATAATAAAATAAGAATTTATTTAAGAATACTTAAGTCATTTGCATTATTTACAAGATCGGTCAAAAATAATTTTTAAGTATAAGAACAAAAGTTCAAGTCTAACAATATTCTACAGTTCAGATTTTATGCAACAAGAATAAAATCACAGAGTAACTTTTTACAGATTCATCATTATCTCTCTCCTTTTTTTGGCTGGAATTTATAATCCAGTGTAGAATCTTATGCTTTCAAATAAACAGTGCTAATTTATCTTAAAATCCAGTGATTATTTTAATAATTTCAAAGAATGAGAGTGAATTGGATTTTTTCCATTTTTTCGTTACAATCTCTCTAGTAAATGCTAATGGACACCAAATGACAGCCACATGATCCTTATTAATACATAAAGGAACTGAGGTATTAAAAACTACCAGGTGTTCAAAATCCAAATATCTGGTGCAGTGCAAATATCAGAAGACCAGGAACCAAATGGAAAATGCACCAGACAAGCCTGTATATGAACTCCGTTTATTGCAGTAAAAATACACCAAGATTAAGCGCTTTTGTCTTTCACATAGAAAATTTCATCAGAATAAAGCACACTGATTCAAGAACCATTTTTATACCAGTACATGTTACATAATAGATAAAATTGAGCCAATGCTATTGTCAAAAAAGTCACATGTAAAATGGTCACATGAGCAATATGAAATACACAGGATGTTAATATTCAAGCCAACATAGCTTTTTACAAATAAAATACTGTTATATATTAAATACCTTCAGCATATATTTAAAAATGCAGGCACGGTAATGCATGTAAAAATGTTAAAAGACTTAAATTTTTCTTTCAGGGTTGGAAGTATTGTCAAGGAATCATATGCCTGGTGGAAAATTCGCTGCTAGTCTGAGTTGCCACATTAGCTCTTTTTTACTTAATAAATTCTTCCAGTCACCCCCCCCCCCCATATCTATGTCCACATTATCCAAAATACCAAATTTACAACCTTTAAAATTAGAACAGGTGAGGGAATGCCTATATAATGTACATGTATCCTTCTTGTTTTTAACATCATATATGTGCTCATAGATTCTGCTTTTCAATGCCCTCTCCATTTGCCCAACATAGAATCCATTGCACGTATCACACAGAGCAAGGTACACCACTCTGGTGGTAAAACAATTTCCTTTCTTGAATATAACCTTAGATGCCATCTAATTAGCTAGGTGGGTTTGAGGTGCTTTGAAAATATTAGTACATTGGGAGCACGTCCCACAAGGTGTTGTACCACAACCACCTTCTATCGGTAAATTCAACTTGTTTTCCATAAGATGTTTAATATTCATGCCCACCTTGCTGATAAAAACTGGCTTATCTCCCACTGCAGTTAACACATCATTATTTACCCTAAATATACTCCAGTTCTTTTTTGATATGTTTTTCACTTCATATGATATAGGACTGTATTGCACTATACATGCATGCATGCTCATAAACCTTTGTTTCACCAGCATCTGTGGGGGCTATATTAGTTAAAGGGTGGTTTCCTAACAGGGGCTTATATTTTTTTCACCATCCTGTGTAAACCTCTGCAGTAATTTGTTCCATCATCTGTTTCGGGTATCTTCTTTCTAAAAACAATACAAAATCACTGGGTGTAGTAATTTCATGGATAAATGCTACTTTTGTCTTTTTTTTTCTTGAACTACTATATATCTAGTTTTCTTGCATCTACTTTCTTAACTCTTGGTATTGGGTGATCCCATGTAATCCAGGCTTCATTATCAACAATAAATTTTTGGTTCATGTTTCCAATGCATCTTGGCTACCTGTACATTGTAGTGCTTGCACAATCCTCAGTGCAACTATCTTGTCACATTACTGTACTTTTCAGTATACAGACCCTCAAGCCATGTTTTCCATTTCTATTTTATAAAACATGCATTTGTCTTGTTTCTACAGACTTTGTAAACAAACGTATATGCTGGTTACTATCTTGGGCTGCCAGTATTAGCCTTCTATACTTTGGTTTAAATTTACCTCTAATGGTCAACATGTGTTTTTCTAGGAGTTATCTATACTTGGCCATATATTTCTGGGTTTTCCAATTTTCATTCCTTTTCTTTATATTCTTTCTTTTGTTTTTTAGCACTTTCAGTTGTCTGATTCGCACCTACAAAATATTCTAATGTTACTCCAGGAGAAAGTACTCTCAGAAGTACAATAAGTTTTCAAAATGAAATAATCATCAGAAGACTGCTTAGACAAAAGACAGAAGTCTAAGAAGGTCCTACTCATGACAGTTGGTTCCTGGATTACTTTACTTTGCATTTGTGCAAATTTTACCATTGGTGATCTTTTTATGGGGAATTTATGAGAAGCTGTAAGGCACTTGGGGATGCATTTTACAGCATTAGACTCTTCAGTCTTTTAATCTGTAATGTCTGGTTTAAGGCATTCTCAGAATCCGTGGGGCCAATGAAAAGGCTGTACAATACCTGAAAGCCAAGAAAAAAAAGTTATGTATCTACCATAATGTTCCATGTTTGTTGTCTGTCATCTCGCCTTCCTTCATGCCGGTTGGGTTCGGAGCCGATTTACTATAACTCGAGAGCTTATACTGGCTCAAGGCTAACTCCTATCCCAACATGCCAAGTGGTAGCTACCCAGATCTCATTTATAATAGCCCACACTAGACAAATCATAGTAAATCAAATTTTACTAAGCTCTTACACATTTAAGGTTAGGAAGGAAAGAGGAAAGACAAAGCATGGTTAACTAACCTGGTATGTCAACGGGAAACTCAGCCAGTGTAACCAATGAAGGGATTCCTCTCGATCCTCCAGGAAGGGGGAAGGAGGGGGGGATGCAAGAATGGAGGTGAGATGAAGAACAACAAACATGGAACGTTATGGTAGGTAAATTACTTCTTTATGTTATGTTGTCCCATCTCACCTTCATTCTTGCTGGTTGGGACCACGTCCCCAGCAAATGGTTCTTGGGTGGCTCACTGGAACAAACTCTTCAGGATCATGGAACCAAAAGATGCCTTGTTCCGGGAGACCACATCCACTTTGTAGTGAGTGATAAAGGTATGAAGATTTGCCCACGTTGCTGCTGCACAGACTGAATCTAAAGGCAATTTGGCTTGGAAGGCAACAGAGGTAGCTAAACCCTGGTTGAGTGTCCTTTGGCCCTCCCTGGAAGCTTCTTTTTACGCAAATCATAAGAATAACTGATTGTGTCTGACAGCCACTTTGATAAGGTGACTTTTGAAACTGGAGAACATTGTTTATTGTCAGCAAAGGATACAAACAATTGATCTGATTTTCTAAGGTCTTTGGTCCTGTGTAAATAAAAACTTAATTGTCTATGAACATCCAATTGGTGGAGTCTAAACTCTGCCTTGTTGCCATAATTGGGGAAGAATACAGAAAGCTCAATGGACTCATTTAAGTTATACTCTGAACATAGCTTTGGCAAGAAGGAAGGATTAGTTTTGAGAGAGAGACTATCTTTGTAAAAAATTAGATATGGCAGGCGAACAGATAAAGAGTACAATTCAGAAACCTGTCTAGCTGAGGGGATGGCAACCAAGAAAAAGGGTTTTCCAAGACAGAAATTTCAGGGGGCAAGATGCTGCTGGTTCAAAGGGTGGAAGAACCAGAGAGGCTAAAACCAAGTTTAGGTCCAGGGGGGATTCTCTTACCGGGGGCCGTAAAAGAGTTGTACCTCATAAGAATGTTCTGCACAACTTATGGGACATGATGTCACAGCTCAACTCTCCTACATGAAAACTGAAGATGGCAGCTAGTTGGACCCTAACAGTAGCTGCAGCTGCCCATTGTTCGATGGTCTCCGCCAGGAAATCAAGAATCTTGTGAACAGGAGCAGTGAAAGGATCGATATCATTACTCTTCCCCCAATAAGAGAACCTCTTCCATTTGCTAGTGTAAATCCTCCTGGTAGTGGGCTTGTGAGAGGAAACTAGGATGCGTTGTACTGCCAGGGAAATGTTGGGGAGCCTGGCTAAGACTGGAAGTGGAGAAACCAAGCAGTCAGCTTGAGAGTTTGGAGGGAAGGATGGAGCCTGCCCGACTGATGCATCAAGAGGTATGGACCTGGGTCCAGTATCCAAGGCTCCACTTGAAGATGATGGTGGAGAAATGGAAACCATATCTGATGAGGCCAGTAAGGAGCAATGAAGATGAGTTTGCAACCCAACGACTTTGCTTTCTGAAGTACCTTTGGGATTAGGAGGAAAGGCAAAGAGGCCAATCGTGAACAAGTGCATCCCTGGGTGACTGTCCCAGTGGAGGGACTAGGGCGAAGTAGCTGCTGCATTTGTTGTTGAGGGGAGTGGCAAAAAGATCACAGCATGGTTGGCCCCATTTGCGAAAAATCAAATTCGCAACTTCTTGCTTCAGGGACCACTCGTGAGGCATTAGGATAGCCCTGCTGAGCCTGTCCATTATCACATTGGATTTCCCAGGAATGTATGTCGCAATCAGAAAACATTGGGAAGACATTGCCCATTGCCATATTCGAAGAGCCTCCCAACACAAAGGGTAAGATCTGGTCCCACCCTGCTTGTTGATGTACCAGACCACTCACATACTGTCTGTCTGAATTGCAAGGTTCCCGGTAGGTAGAGAGTCTTGAAGTACTTGCAACGCCAGAAGCATCGCTCTCATCTCTAGAACATTGATGTGCAAATGGTACTAGTGAGGTTGCCACATTCCTTGGACAGTCTGTCCCAGATAATGCCCCCCCCCCCTATCTGGGAGGCATCCGTGGTCACTGTGGCTACTGGATGGGGATCTAGAAAGGGTCTGTCCAGAGTCACCTGGGGGGGGAGACAAGCCACCATACTAAGTCCTTTTTGCAAGATTCCATGATCAAGATCATGTGTTCATGTGTGACACTGGTAAATCCTGGAAAGACCACTGAGTGAAAAGAAGCCACTGCAGAATGCTCATGTGGAAGTGAGCCAAAGGAACTAGAGTAATTGCTGCAGCCACTAAGCCCAAGACTTGAAATACTTCTCTTGCCTGAACTCTCATCTTTTTTATGAGAAACAAAACTCACTGACGAAAGGTTGACACCCTGTCTTGAGGCAGCTTTGCTATCATGTGTCTTGTATCTAAGTCTGCCACTATGAAGGATATAGACTGACAAGGCAATAAGGCAGACTTTTCGTAGTTTACTGTGATGCCTAGCTGGGAACAAGTTTGAATTGTGTAGTCCCAAGCTTTGATTAGCTGATGCTCGGTGGTGGCAGTGAGGAGCCAGCCATCTAGATATGGAAACACCTGGAATCCTAGATGTCTCAGGTGAGCCGTGACCACTGCCATACACTTGGTGAACACCCTGGGGGCTGTGGTGAGACCAAAGGGCAGAGCTCTGAACTGATAATGACTGGTTCTCAGCCGGAAGCTTAGCAATCTCCTGAATTGTCTGTCCATTTTTATGTGGTAGTACGCATCCTGGAGATCGATGGAGCACATCCAATTGTCCTGACTCAAGAAGGGAAGAACAGACTGCAGTGTTACCATCCGGAGCTTCTTTTTTACAGATTTGTTTAGCTTGCTGAGATCCAAAATGGGTCTCCAGTCCCCTGTCTTTTTTGGAACTAAAAAGAACCTTGAGCAAGTTCCGGATTTGATTTGGTCTGCGGGGACTTCTTGGATGGCTTTTATTTCTAGCAATTATTTGTACCTCTAGGATTGCTTGATCCCGAAGACTGGGTGGAACATCTGGGATAGAACATTTTTCTCTTGAGGGGGGTAACTGGGAAAAGGAAATTTTGTAACCCCTGGATATTATTGACAGTACCCATGCTTCTTTTGTGACAGTTTGCCAGGCTGCTGGGTAAAATGATAGTCTGCCCCCGACTGCCTCCAGAGGCAGACAGTCAGGCCTCCCTTCAGGAGTGCTGGAAAGGCCTAGCAGAGAATGTATTTCTGTCGCCCTGCTGTTGCGGACCCCCTCTGCCGTGAGGCTGGGGTCTTCCTTTGTTGTTTAACTCTCTGCCCCTAGGAGAAAAATCTCCACGTGTGTCAGGCGAAGCTTCCTGGGATTTTCAAAACCACATCTTTCCACTCTTCTGACATTCAGGATAGGGCCTAGATGGGGTTGTAAAATGGACTCCTACGGCAGAGAGAGTCTTGCCATCCTGGTCACACCTGGTGAGAGTCTCTTTTACCTGAGGCCCAAACAAGGACGAGCCATCAAAGGAGATATTAGTAAAGGAAGACTTGAAAGGTTCTGCAAACTGACAAAGGTGCACCCAGGAGTGTCACCGCAAAGCAACTCCCGTACCTGCTGCCCTACTCGCTCCATCTGCCACATAAGAAATGAGCCTCATGGAGGAGTCGACCACTGAAGTCAAGGTCGCAAGCTGGGAAGCCGCCCTGTTCGCAACTATCTGAGCTGTAGGATCCTGCAGGGTATCTCCTAACTCCTTTAGGAGATCCCCCTGAAGTCGTGTGAAGTGTGACAAGTAATTCAGTGACCTGAGAGTAAAGGTCACTGAAGAGAACATATGCTTCCCATACCTCTCCATCATACAGGACGACTCTTGTTCGGCGGATGGACAGATGAAGAATTTTCTGCAAGTTCCTTCTTAGTGGCTGCCGTCACCAACATGGCATCAACAGGGACCCCTTTGGAAAGGAAGGATTTGTCCTTAGGTGCAGTTACAAATTTATTTGGTCTCTTCGAAACTGATTTCATGGTCTCTGGAGCGCTCTACGCCTTTCGATTCACTACAGCAAAAGTGGGTCAAAAGGTGGAGACACCCAAGAGGTGGAGGGTCAGGAGCCAAATGCATCCAGGTAGACAGACTCACCCTCAGAAGGGGCTAGGGATTTCCAGCCACCCCTCTGTGTAAGGATTTCCAAGATGACCAAAAAAGACCTCCTCAGAGGGGGACCATGGGGACCTTTCCGATTCATCTAAGTCTATGTCCGATGTGATGGACTCAGGGGAGTCCAGATGCTTCCTCTTACATTTTGTCTTCTGAGGGGCCTCGGAAGAAGTGGGTTTGCCCAATGGGGCATCCTGGGGCATAGGCTCCCTATGCTTGGAGGTAGGAGGAAGGTCGGAGGTAGGAACAGGCATCGAGGGAGAGGGAGCCAATGAAGCTGAGGGTGGAGCGGTCTCAGGAGATAGCACGCTCATCACCTCGAAGGTCCCGAGTCAAAGGAGCCTCCGGCTCTGAAGAGTCCGGGGATCTCCTGTGAACCAAGAGCGACAGCTCCGAGGCTGATGTGGGAGTCGAGCTCACCTGCGCCAAAGCTCCGAGAGGGAGAGTGGGTTTGGACAAGGGTCCGATGCCACTTCCCCCCTTGAAGTCGGCAAGAGAGCTTCAGCACCCAGATCCCTCGATGGACTGAGACATTGAGGAGACCGGAGTGGGTGTCGGAACCGATAAAGGAAAGTAACCGGAGCCGACAGTTCCACCACCACAACCTCCATGCACTCCGGCTCAGAGCTCAAGAGAGTCGGAGCAGGAACCGATGGAGAAGTAGGATGGGCCAAACGAGCCAATTTCTTATGAGCTGGGCTCGATAGTAATTTGGCAATTGTCTGTGACTTGAGGAGCCTAGTGACCACTCTCTCCACATCATGATCCGAAAGCCTGGAGGACCGAGAGGAGTGAGAAGAGGACCGGTGACTGCCCACTCCAGATTGCGGCAAAGGAGACTGCGGAGCAGAGCGCACCAGCTCCAAAGAAGGAGACCTGGCTCTTTTATGGGTCCGGACTGGCTCTGAGGATACTGATGGAGCCACCGGAGACTTAGCTTTGTCAGAGCCAACACTGGGAGCCGACAGAGCTGATTTAGACGGTTCTGCACTCGAAACCGATGAGGATGGCTTAGTGGATTTTTCGGACAATTTAGCTGGCTGAGGACCCTGTGACGAAGAATCTTGAGGGTTCTTCAGAAGGCCATGCAAACTTAGCTTACTCTTTCTCTCCTGCAGGACTCTGGAACTGAAAGCATGACAGACAGAGCATGAGTCCTGCAGGTGAACAGCCCCTAAACAGTATACACAACTCATGTGCCCGTCCGTAAGGGACATTTTTTGGCAACACAATTCGCATTTTTTGAACCCAGAGGGTTTCAACTCTTTAGACATTGTGGATAATTAGACAAAAATACAACAGCAAGAATAAAGAAGTTATGTACTCACCATAACGTTCCATGTTTGTAGTCCATCTCACCCTTCATTCTTATACATGGGTTCGAAGCCAATCCTCAGCCCTGCCTTGGCCTTTTTACAAGGTCAAAGTCTTCTAGTTGGCTTGTGGCAGGGTAGGTATCCCATGGTGCACCAGTACAATCCCCAGATCTTGTTTGTCCTAACTAAGAGAAATAATAACAAACCATACAGAAAGAACCCAATAATAAAAGGTCTCCAGTGAATAATAATAAAAAGAAGTTATGTACTCACCATAACGTTCCATGTTGGTAGTCCATCTCACCCTTCATTTTTACATATGGGTTCGGAGCAGCCAATTTACAAGCTCGAAGACTTCTGGTTGGCTCGTGGCTAAGCAGGTATCCCATAGTGCACTAGTACAAACCCCTGCTGCTCACTAGAAGAAAAAACCCATAACAGACAAACCAATACTAAATGGTCTCCAACCAAAGATAACCAAATTATTATTGTTATCTCCAGATCTTCCAGGATGAAGGGCGGGTTGGTAAAAATGAAGGGTGAGATGGACTACCAACATGGAACGTTATGGTGAGTACATAACTTCTTTATGTTGTGTAGTCCAATCTCACCTTCATTTTTACATATGGGACAGCGTCCCTAGTGCCTTATTCTTGGGTGGCACACTGGAAAATACTCCTAAGCACTGTGGAGCCAAAGGATGCTCTACCCCTGGAAGCTAAATCCAATTTGTAAGGTGTAATAAAAGTGTGAGGGGTAGCCCATGTAGCTGCACAAATATTATCAAGTGGGACCCTGGCTTGAAAGGCTGCAGAGGTAGACAGCGACCTGGTAGAATGAGCCTTGATCCTGCAGGGTAAAGGTCTGCCCTCTGAACTGTAGATAAAGGCTATGCAACTGGAAATCCAGTTAGATAGTGTCACTTTAGAAACTGGTAAGCCCAATCTGGAGTCAGAAAAGGAAATGAACAGTTGATCTGATTTCCTAAATTCCTTGGTCCGTTGTAAATAAAAACGTAGTTGTCTATGAACGTCCAGCTGATGAAAACGGTATTCAGCTGCATTACAGTGATTAGGGAAGAAAACTTGGAGTTCTATGGATTGATTTAAGGTAGCAGGGGAACAAACTTTGGGGACAAAGGAGGGATTAGTGTGCAGTGACATCCTGTCCTTGTGAAAGATCAAATAAGGTGACTTAACAGACAAGGCTTGTAGCTCTGATAACCACCTAGCTGACGTAATAGTTACCAAAAACAAAGTCTTCCAAGACAAAAATTTCAATGAAGATGAGTGTGAAGGTTCAAACGGGGGAGAAGTCAGTTTGGACAACACAAAATTGAAATCCCAAGAAGACACAGGTTCTTGCAGTGGTGGTCTCAAAAGAGTGATTCCTTTCAAAAAGGTCTTGCATAGCTTATGAGACATTAAATTATTATCTGGAAACCCTAAGTAAAAATGAGAAATCACTGCCAATTGGACTCTGATAGTGGTGGCGGCAGCTCCTTGCTGAAAAAGATCAGAGAGAAATTCCAAAATCACAGCGATAGAAGCAGTACAGGGATCTACATGCATTTTCTGTGCCCAAATAGAAAATCTTTTCCCTTTACTGCCATAAAGCCTCCTAGTTGAAGTTTTACGGGAGGACATAAGAATATGTGATACTGAGGATGATACATCATGAAGCCTGACTAGGAATGGAACTGGAGCAGCCACGCTGTCAACCTGAGGGTGTGGAGTGAGGGATGTAGCAAACCTGACATGAGTCAACAGATCTGGAGCTGGGTCCAGGATCAAGAATCGTCCAGGAGAAGAGGCTCGAGAAAAGGGAACCAGACCTGACGAGGCCAGTAAGGAGCAATGAGGATCAACTTACTTCCCAGCCGACTGGCTTTCTGAATCACTTTGAAAATGAGAGGAAATGGAGGAAAAGCATACAGAAGTCCCATGGGCCAATCGTGAGCCAGAGCGTCTCTGGGTGTCTCCCCCGGAAGGGGAATGAGGGAAAAATAGCTGCTGCATTTGGTATTGACTGGGCTGGCAAAGAGGTCACAACAAGGCTGTCCCCATTTGTGGAAAATCTGTTCCGCTGTTTCCTGTTTCAGAGACCACTCGTGAGGCAGTAGGATCGCCCGGCTGAGCTTGTCGGCTATCACGTTGGTCGTCCCTGGAATGTGGGTTGCAACCAGAAAGCGCTGGGAAGAAATTGCCCATTCCCAAACTCGCATGGCCTCTCGAAAGAGTGGGTAAGATCTGTTACCGCCCTGTTTGTTGATATACCAAACTACCGACATGCTGTCTGAGTGTATCACAATAGACCAGAGAGGAAGAAGGTCTTGAACTGCTTGCAACGCCAGGAGCACCGCCCTCATCTCCAAAATACTGATATGCAGGTGAGTCTCATGTTCTTGCCATGTGCCTTGGACAGTCCTGCAGAGATGATGCCCCCCAATCTGAGAGGCATCCGTGGTCACAGGGGCAACAGGTTGGGCATGAACAAAGGGGGCGCCCGTGATCAACTGGTTCGGAGCTATCCACCAAAGAAGGTCCTTCTTGCATGATTCCGTCAGCAGGATAGGATGACTCAGCGGGAGATACTGGAAGAACCATTGGGAAGACAGAAGCCACTGGAGAATTCTCATGTGCAACCTGGCTAACGGTACTAATAGAATGGTGGAAGCCATAGTCCCGAGGAGCTGAAGAACCCACTTCGCTTTGACCTTCCGCAACGGAAGACGATGTTGAATTTGAAAGATTACGTTTTGTGCCCTGTGGGCGGGGAGATGAGCTGTCATGTTCACTGTGTCTACCTCTGCGCCTATAAAAATCACAGATTGAGAGGGCAATAATGCAGATTTTTCCCAATTTATGAAGATCCCTAACTGAGTACAAAGTTGAATAGTGGCATCTCTGTTTTGGAGGAGTAGATGCCTGGTGGGGGCAGTCAGGAGCCAGTCATCCAAATACGGAAACACCTGGAATCCTTAACGTCTCAGGTGAGCTGTCACTACTGCCATGCATTTGGTGACACCCTGGGGGGTGTTGGTGAAACCAAAGGGCAGAGCACGAAACTGATAATGACTGGCTCCCAGCCGGAAGAGTAGATGGCTCCTGGACGCCTTGTCCATTTTTATATGGTAGTAGGCATCTTGGAGATCTAGAGAGCACATCCAATAGTCTTTCCCTAACAACGGGAGTATCGACTGCAGAGTTACCATCCGAAACTTGTCCTTCACGGATTTGTTTAACCTGCTGTGGTCCAATATTGGCCTCCAATCTCCGGTTCGTTTTGGTACTAAAAAGAACCTGGAGTAAGTTCCGGATCCTATCTGGTCTACTGGGACGGAATGGATAACTCTTTTTAAAAGCAACTTGTTGATCTCCACAGTTGCCTGATCCTTGTGATTGGGTGGTATATCTGGGATCTTCTTGGGAACAAAAGTGGAAGGGAAAAGGGTACGATATAGCCTCTGGTATCAACTCTTTGTACCCACTTGTCTTGAGTGATATTCAGCTAGGCTTCTGGATACAAAGAAATGCGACCCCCGACCGGCCCCAAAGAAACACAGTCGGGCCTCACATCAGGAGCGCTGATAAGGCCGTCCCCGAAAGGAATCATGGCCTTGCTGGTATTGCGGACCGCCCCTGCCTTTAGGGCAACGTCTTTCATTTCCTCCTCCTCCTCTGCCTCTGAAGGAGAATTCACCCTGTGTGTCCGGAAAGACCCTCTGGGAGTTTTTGAACCACATTTTACCACCCCATTGACCTTTGGGGTATGGTCGAGAGGGAACAGTAAAACATTCTCCCACAGCAGAAAGCGTCTTTCCTTCTTGCTCACACTGAGTGAGTGTGTACTTCACCTTGGAACCAAACAATGAGGAACCATCAAATGGGGCATTGGTGAAAGCAGACTTGAACGGTTCCGCAAAATTACACAAGTGCATCCAGGAGTGACGCCTCAGGGCAACTTCTGAACTCGCTGCTCTACTCGCTCCATAAGCTGCATAGCAGATAAGCCGCAAGGAGGAGTTAACTATACAATTTAAGGTGGACAGCTGAGCAGAGATCTTGTCAGGGACGCCCTCAGTACACGCACCTTGTATAGAATCTCCTAACTCCTTGAGGAGATCCCTCTGTAATCTCGTGAAGTGAGTTAGTTCAACGATCGAAGGGTAAATGCCGCTGAACTATAGATACGCTTCCCAAATCTGTCCATTTGTCGAGAATCCCTATTTGGCGGATGAGCGAAGGAAGAAGTCTCCGCCAGCTCCTTCTTTGTGGCCGCCGCCACCACCATGGCATCTACAGGAATGCCCTTAGACAAAAACTCTTTACCAGGAGGGGCAGACAGAAACGTATTGGGTCTCCTGGGGACTGGCTGCACGGCATCAGGATTATCCCACACCTTTCAACTAACTAGATCCATTAGTTCGTCAAAAGGTGGAGACACCGAAGAGGCAGAAGGTTGAGACCTGAAAGCCTTCAGGTACACGGACTCCTCATCAGAAGGGTTGACAGTGGGCCTGTCGCACCTCTGCTTAAGAATCTCCAAGATGTCCACGAAGGAGACATCATCAGAGGACGACTTGGGGGACCCGTCCAACTCCTCAAGGTCAGTGTCCGATGTCAAGGACTCATCCTGGGAGTCAACATGCTTCCTCTTACAAGGCCTCTTCCGGGGAGGCTGCTCGAAAGGGCATTCTGGGGAGGCCTCAGAAAAGTGGGGGCCAGCAGCCGATGGCTCCTGAGGATGAGGGTCTCTGCTGTCTCTGGAGAGAGTAAGGGCTGAGATCAAAGTGGGTGCTCTCTGGGGAAGAGTGCTGGTACCAATGGTAGGGGCTGGAGAATGAGACAGCATGCTCCTCATCATCTCAAACACCGACCTCTCCGACTCCGAGACAAAGGTTGACGTCGGAGCCAGAGCCGTCGGCTCCGAGACAGATGCAGGGTCTGAGCTCACCCTAGCCGACGCACTGAGAGGAAGGCTCGGAACTGAAGAAGATCGACTCCAACCCTCCCTGTCAGCACTGTCAGGACAGCTTCGGCTCCTGGACACGACGGACGGCACCAAGAGTGTCGGAGCCAAACCCGGCTCCAAAGCGGCAACAAAGGGAACTGGAACTGACAGTACCTCCGGTGGCACCAAGCACCCCGGCTCCGAAAGGAGGAATAGCAGACAAGGGCAAAGCTGGATCGAGTGGCTCCGGAGCCGACTGGGTCGGAACCAACAATAATTTTGGTAAGGCAGACGACTTCAGGAGTCTCAACACTACCCTCTCCACATCTTCTTCCGAAAGGTTCCTGGAAGATCTGGAAGACATAGTAGGGGATCTTGATCTAGGGGGCACTGGAGACTTTAGTAACATGGAAACCGGTAGGGAATCCACAGACCGGCTCCGAAAAGCAGATTCAATTGCTGATTCAATCGGTTCCAAGATCAGCTCCGAAACACTTGGAACTGACTCTGACACCACAATAGTGCTCTCCTTTGGCTCTGAAGGCAGTGGAGTCGAGGTGGCAGATTTTGACTGTTTAGAAGGTGGCTCCGAGACACCAGCTGGAGCCGGAGAAGGCCTTTTTGGAGACTTAGATTTGCCATACTTGGAGGAAACCGAAGAACTGGATAAAACTTCCTTAAAAGATGGTTTTAGTAGACCCTTGAGTATAAGCTTGTTCTTTCTCTCCTGTAACACCCTAGGAGAGAAAGCATGGCAGAACAAGCAAGATTCCTGCAGGTGGATGGCCCCTAAACACTAGACACAGCTACTGTGGCTATCCGTTAAAGACATCTTTTGGGAGCATTTCATGCACTTCTTAAAACCCGAAGGTTTGTGCTCCTTACTCTCTTTAGACATTTCACACAGACACACACACACAAACACACACACACACATAGAAAAGGAAGAAGAATGAGGGAAGATGACTAGGTCCTCCTAACTAAAACAGGCCTAGCCCTACAGAAGAAAGTACCATGAGGACTAGGTCCTCTAACTTAAACGGGCTTAGCCCAGTGGAACAGAAACTAGGTTTTCTAATTTAAACAGACCAGAAAACGCACACATACAGAAAACTGTAAATAACTCTATGTGGTAACAATTTTTAGGTCCTGTAACTAAAACGGGCCTAGCCGTACAGAAAGAAGTACCATGAGGACTAGGTCCTCTAACTTAAATGGGCCTAGCCCGGTGGGAGAGAAACTGGGTCTACTAATTTAAACAGACCAGAAAACGCACACACGCAGAAAACTGTATAGAACTCTATGTGGAGCAATTAAAAGAAAAAAACTAACGTACTAAGGGAGGAACTCCAACCCTTAGCAAATAACCAGCGGATCCCTGCCAAAAATACAATCTCAGATTAAGGAAACTAAGCTGCCAATAATGGTCTAGAAAGACAACAGAATAACAGGAGCCCCTATTGACTATCAGCGGAAGACCGCCACAAACTAACAAACTACCTGATAAGGAAAAAAGTACAACGGTGCCTACAAGAACTCTAAACTGGCACACAGGATACTAAACTAACAACACGTATAAGCTAAGAATGCACCGAAAAGGGCAAACAACAGTACTGCCTAAGATAATATCACCTTACAACACCGTAATAACTGTAATACAAACAGAGCCAAGAGAAGCACAACCGAACTCAATGTGGCAAACGAGATCTGGGGTTTGTACTGGTGCACCATGGGATACCTGCTTAGCCACGAGCCAACCAGAAGTCTTCGAGCTTGTAAATCGGCCGAGTCAGAGCCAAGGATCGGCTCCAAACCCATATGTAAAAATGAAGGTGAGACTGGATTACACAACATCAATATTTTTCTGTCTCCAGATACTTCCAGGATGAGGGTAGGAGGGTGGGTTCGTAAGAATGAAGGGCGAGATGGACTACAAACATGGAACGTTATGGTGAATACATAACTTCTTTATGTTCTGCAGTCCTGTCTCGCCTTCATTCTTACAGATGGGACAGCGTCCCTAGCACCTTATTCTTGGGTGGCTCAAGGAAAAATACTCCTGAGTACCGTGGAACCAAAGGATGTTCTATCCCTGGAGGTCAAATCCAATTTGTAATGAGTAATAAATGTATGAGGGGTAGACCAAGTTGCTGCTGCACAGATATTGTCAAGTGGGACCCTGGCTTGAAAGGCTGCAGAGGTAGACTGAGATCTCGTAGAATGAGCCTTAATTTTGAAAGGTAAAGCCTTACCATCAGAAGTGCAAATGTAAGCTATACAGCTAGAGATCCAATTTGAGAGGGTCACTTTGGAAACTGGTAGACCTAATCTGGAGTCGGAGAAGGAAATAAATAATTGGTCTGACGTCCTGAATTCCTTAGTCTGGTGCAAATAAAGATGTAATTGTCTACGAACATCCAACTGATGAAACCTGTATTCTGCTGCGTTGGAATGATTAGGGAAGAACACTGGAAGTTCTATGGACTGGTTCAAAGTGTTATGGGAACAGACCTTGGGGACAAAGGATGGATTAGTACAAAGAAATACTCTGTCTTTGTGAAATATCAGATGAGGGGGTTTGACAGACAGTGCTTGTAACTCTGACACTTGTCTAGCAGATGTGATTACCACCAGAAACAAAGTTTTTCAAGACAGAAATTTCAAGGGCGACAAATGAGAAGCCTCCAAGGGTGGAGATGTTAATTTGGATAGCACAAAATTCAAGTCCCATGAGGCAACCGGTTCCTGAAAGGGGGGTCTTAACAAGGTGGCACCTTTAAGGAAAGTCTTGCACAACCTATGTGACATCAGATTAGAATCTTGTAGACCCCTAGATGAAAATTAGAAATCACTGCCAATTGAACCCTGATTGTGGTAGCTGCAGATCCCTGGCGGAAAAGTTCAGACAAAAATTCCAAACCCACGGGAATAGAAGCAGCATAAGGGTCAACATTCTTTTCCTCAGCCCAGATAGAGAACCTTCTCCATTTACAGGAATATAATTTCCTCGTGGAGGGTTCATGAGAAGACGAAAGGATATGAGTCACAGAGGGTGAGAAGACATGAAGCCTGACTAGGGATAGAACTGGAGCAGCCAAGCTGTCAAATTGAGAATGTGTAAGGTGGGGTGAAGTGAGCTTGACATGTGCGTCAAGAGATCTGGCACTGGTTCCAGAAACCATGGATCGTCTAGAAGGTGAAGCCCGAGAAAGGGAAACAAAACCTGTTGAGGCCAGTAAGGGGTAATGAGGATCAGTTTGCTTCCCAGCTGTTTCGCTTTCTGAATCATCTTGGATATGGGGGGGGGGGGGTAAAGGAGACCCAGAGGCCAATCGTGAACAAGTGCGTCTCTCGGTGACTCCCCCAGAGGGGGGTTGAGGGAGAAATAGCTGCAGCATTTGGCATTGATTGGGCTGGCAAAGAGATCACAGCAAGGCTGTCCCCATCTGCAGAAAATATGCTCCGCTATTTCCTGCTTCAGAGACCACTTGTGAGACGTCAAAATTGCCCGGCTGAGTTTGCCGGCTATCACGTTGGTTGTCCCCAGGATGTGCGTCGCCACCAGGAAGCACTGGGAAGATATCACCAATTTCCAAACTCAAATGGCCTCCTGACAGAGTGGGTGTGATCTGGTTCTGCCCTGTTTGTTGATATACCATACTACCGACATGTTGTCTGATTGTATTGGAATCGGCCCAAGAGGAAGAAGGTTGTGAAGTGCTTGCAACGACAGGAGCACCGCCCTCATCTCTAGAACACTGACATGCAGGTGATCCTCGTGATCTTGCCATGTGCCTTGGACAGTCCTGCCTAGATAATACCCCCCCTCGCCCTATCTGTGAGGCATCCGTTGTCACAGTGGCAACGGGTTGGCGAGGGACAAATGGCGTGCCCGTGGTTAACTGACTGGGTTGAATCCACCAAATGAGGTCCTTCTTGCTAGAGTCTGTTAACAGAATGTGATGAGCTAAGGGCAGTTGTTGGAAGGACCACTGGGACAACAGAAGCCACTGAAGAATCCACATGTGTAGCCTGGCTAGCAGCACTAGGAGTATGGTAGAAGCCATGGTCCCTAGAAGTTTCATAACAGTCTTGGGCTTGACTTTCCGAGGGGTTAGAAGACGGTGAATTTGAAGAACTGCATTCTGTGCTCTTTCTACTGGAAGACGAGCCAACATGGCTACTGTGTCTATTTCTGCACCTATAAAAATCACAAACTGAGAGGGCAATAAGGCAGATTTTTCCCAATTGATAGAAATCCCCAATTGGGCACAAAGTTGAATAGTACAGTCCCTGGTTTGAAGAAGTAGATGCCTGGTGGGGGCAGTCAGCAGCCAGTCATCCAGATACGGAAACACCTGGAATCCTTGACGTCTCAGGTGAGCTGTCACTACTGCAATACACTTGGTGAACACACTGGGGGCTGTGGTGAAACCAAAGGGTAGAGCACGAAACTGGTAGTGACTGGCTCCCAGCCGGAGGTGTAGTTGACTCCTCGAAGCCCTGTCCATTTTTATGTGGTAGCAAGCGTCTTGCTGGTCTATTGAGCACATCCAAGTGTCTTTCCCTAGTAACGGGAGAATAGACTGCAGTGTCACCATCCAGAACTTGTCTTTCTTTACAAATTAATTTAATTTGCTGAGGTCCAAGATGGGCCTCCAGTCCCCTGTGCGTTTTGGCACTAAAAAGAATCTGGAGTAAGTTCCGAATCCTATTTGGTCTGTGGGGATGGTTTGGATGACTCTTTTTGCCAGCAACTTGTTGAGCTCCACAGTTGCTTGATACCTGTGATTGGGTGGAACACCCGAGATCCTCTTGGGAACATGAGGTGGCAGAGAAAATGGTATGGAATAACCTCTGGTAACAGTTCTTTGTACCCATCTGTCTTGAGTGATACTTAGCTAGGCTTCTGGATACAAAGAAATGCGACCCCCGACCGCCTCCAGAGAAGCACAGTCAGTCCCCCACATAAGGAGTGCTGGTAGGGCCGGCCCAAAAACAAATCACGGCCTCCCTGGTTTTGCAGTCCGCCCCTGCCTCTAGGGCGATGTCTACCATTTCCTCCTCCTCTGCCTCTGAAGGAGGAGTCACCCTGTGCATCCTGGAAAAACCTCTGGGACTTCTTGAACCACATTTTACCACCTCTCTGACCCTTAGATCTAGAGAGGACAGTAAAATGTACTCCCACGGCAGAGAGTGTTTTCCCTTCTTGCTCGCACCAAGTGACTGTGTCCTTTACCTTGGGTCCAAACAATGAAGAACCGTCGAAGGGGGCGTTGGTAAATGTAGACTTGAACGGTTCCGCAAAATTACACAAGTGCATCCAGGAATGATGCCTTAGGGAAATTCCTGAACCCGCTGCTGTGCTCGCTCCATCGGCTGCATACGAGATGACCTTCATGGACGAGTTGACAATAGAGTTCAATGTGGACAACTGGGCAGACACCTTCTCAGGGACTGCCTCAGTGGATGTACCTTGTAGAGTCTCTCCTAACTCCTTAAGGAGATCTTTTTGAAGCCTCGTGAAGTGTGCAAGGTAGTTCAGTGATCTAAGAGTAAATCCCGCTGATGAAAAGATACACTTCCCGTATCTGTCCATTGTTTGAAATTCTTTATTCGGCGGATGGACAGAAGAAGTCGTCTCTGCAAGCTCCTTCTTACTGGCCGCCACCATCACCATAGCATCTAGGGGAACACCCTTTGACAAAAATTCCTTCTTCTTGGGAGCTGATAGAAATTTATTTGGTCTCCTGGGGACTGGCTCCAAGGCATCGGCAGTATCCCACACCTTCCGACTAACAAGCTCTAACAGTTTGTCGAAAGGTGGAGACACCCAAGGGTCTGAAGGCTGAGACTCAAAAGCCTTCAGGTACACCAACTCCTCATCAGAAGGGGTGACAGTGGGCCAGCCACACCTCTGCTTAAGGATCTCCAGGATGTCTACAAAGGAGACATCATCAGAGGACGACTTGGGTGATCCTTCTGACTCCTCAAGGTTGGTGTCGGAGGTAAGGGACTCATCCTGGGAGTCTACATACTTCCTCTTGCATATTCTCTTCCGTGGGGGCTCCTCGGAAGGATATTCCGGGGAGGTCTCGGAAGAATGGGGGCCACCAGCTGGTGTCTCCTGAGACTGCGGGTCTCTGCTGTCCAGAGAGGGAGTAGGTGCTAACATAGAAGTAAGTACCCTAAGGGGAAGAGTGTCAGTACCCCTGGTAGGAGCTGATGATTGGGACAGCACACTCATCATCTCGAATGCCGACCTCCCTGGCTCCAAAGACCTCCCCGGCTCCGAGGAGACCGAAGATGCCATCAGTTCCAGAGCCATAGCCTCCGAGATAGCTGTAGGGTTCGAGCTCACCCTAGCTAACGCTCTGAGAGACAGGCTCGGAATTGAAGAAGTTCGGTTCCAGGCATCCCTGTCGGGACCGACCAGGGGGGAGGCTTCGGCTCTTAGACACCACGGATGGCACAGAGTGTGTCGGAGCGTAACTTGGCTCCGAAACAATCTCATGGGGAGCTGGAACCAAGGGTTCCACCAGTGGTACCAAACACTCTGGCTCCGAAAGACCAGCATGGCTCAGAGGAGGAATCAAAGAAGGGGTAACAGACTCAAGTGGCCCCGGAACCGATTGGGTCGAGCCAACAACATTTCAGGTAAGGCAGATGACCTCTCAACACTACTCTCTCCACATCTTCTTCCGATAAACTCCTGGAGGACAGAGTGGGAGAACGGGATCTCTATAATATGGGTGACCTTAGTGTAAGGGAGACTGGTAAAGGAACTATACACTGGCTCCAATGTCTACTATCAGTGGTCAGCTCCGAACTACCTGGTGCCAACACTGTAGCAACAGCAGTAGCAGTAGAACCCTAAATCGGCTCCAAACTCAGTGGAGCTGAGGAGGCAGCAGGTTTGTCAGATTTGGAAATTTTAGGAGGTGGCTCCGATGCACCAGCTGGCACCAGGGAGGGCCACTTAGAAAATTTCGATTTCTCCTTTTTAGATCCATGAGCCTTAGCAGATGAGGAAGAGATAGCCAGATCTTCCTCAAAAGAGGGCTTAAAGAGAACTTTTAGTACAAGTTTATTTTTCCTCTCCTGCAATACCCTGGCACTGAAGGAGTGACAAAACAGGCATGTTTCCTGTAAGTGGGTGGCCCCAAGACAGTACACAAAGTTACTGTGGCCACCCGTTATGGACATCCTCTGAGAGCATTTGATACACTTTTTAAAGCCAGATGGCTTATGATCTTTAACCTCCTTAGACATCTTACAGAAGATTGCAACACACAGAGAAGAACGGGAAAGTCGGAGGACTAGGTCCTCTGACTTAAAAGGGCCTAGCCCTGGTAGAGAAAGAATGAGAAAATCTAGGTCCTCTAACTGAAACGGACCTAGAAAGGAAAGAATCACACGCACACCACAGAAAAAAATACAATCTCTAACAATACAAAACAAGAGAACGAAGGTAAAAGGAAAATAGAAGTTATGTTCTTACCATAACGTTCCATGTTAGTTGTCTTCTTCTCGCCTTCTTTCTTGCTGGATGGGTTCGGAGCCGACCTCGGCTCCGACTCAGCCACTCTAAAAGCTCGAGAGTTGGTTCCACCGGCTCGAGGCTCCCCTTATATCCCACAATGCTAGGCGGTATTACCTCAGATCTCGTTTGTAAGCTAGGCCCAGCCAATAATAAATCCAGAACCACTGGAAATGGGAAAAACCCACCTCTATAAAAAAGAAAGGAAGAAGGTGACCTAAAACCTGATGAAGGAATATATGCAAAGTATAGCATATACATATATACAATAGAGGTGGTAGAAAGAGAGGTCACAATCAAACTCCTCTAGGTCTGTCCAGGCTAGGGGGAAGGAGGGTGGGACGCAAGAAAGGCGGCGAGAAGAAGACAACTAACATGGAACGTTATGGTAAGAATATAACTTCTATATGTTAAGTTGTCTATCTCACCTTCATTCTTGCTGGATGGGACCGCGTCCCTAGCACCTTGTCCCGGGTGGCCTATCAGAACAGACTCTTGAGTACAGTGGAACCAAAATTAGCTCTATGTTTAGAAGCTAAATCCAACTTATAATATGAAATAAAAGTGTGAGGAGTAGCCCATGTAGCTGCTGCACAAATAGTATCAATAGGCAGCCTGTCTTGGAAAGTTATAGAAGTAGCCAAAGCTCTAGTCGAATGGGCCTTAGGTTTGTTAGGCAACTTTTGGTGTCTAATTTCATACACAAAGGAAATCAGGGATGTTAGCCATCTGGAGAGTGATACCTTCGAAACTGGAAGGCCCTTTCTGCCTTCTGCATAAGAAACAAACAACTGTTCAGTTTTTCTGATCTGTTTGGTCCTATCCAAATAATACCTTAATTGACGATGAACATCTAGCCAATGCAATTTTTGTTCAGACCTGTTAGAAAAGTTAGGAAAAAACACAGGGAGGTCAATGTTTTGATTTAGATTTGCCGCAGAGGCTACTTTAGGTAAAAAGGATGGGTTGGTCCGCAAGGATACCCTATCCTTATGAAACAAAAGATACGGTGGTCGACTGCTGAGTGCATGAAGCTCTGAGACCCTTCTAGCTGAAGTAATGGCTATCAGAAAGAGAGTCTTCCAGGATAGCAATTTCAATGAGCAGGAAGCTGCAGGTTCAAAAGGAGGAAGAATCAAAGATGTGAGAACTAAATTAAGGTCCCAAGAAGGAGGAGGATTTTTTATAGGAGGCTTAAGAAGAAATACTCCCTTCAAGAAAGCTTTGCAAAGCTTGTGAGACATGATGGCAGAATCTGAGATGCCCACATGAAAGTTAGATATAGCTGCCAATTGAACTTTAAGAGTAGAGGGAGATGAACCTGCATGGAAAAGATCAGCTAGAAAATCAAGGACTATTTGGATGGGAGCAGTGAAAGGATCTATGTCCCTTCCTTGAGCCCAATAGGCGAAACGTTTCCACTTACAAAGATAAATTTTCCGAGTGGAAGATTTATGGGAAGCTATCAAAATATCTCGAACAGAGTGAGATATTTGAGGAAGCCTGGCTAAGGTTGGAACTGGAGGAACCAAGCAGTGAGGTTCAGAGAGGGGAGGGAGCGATGTAACTGACCCGACTGATGGATCAAAAGATCTGGAACTAGGTCCAGATGCCAGGGTTGCTCCAACAGAAATTGATGTAGAAAGGGGAAGCAAACCTGTCGAGGCCAGTAAGGAGCAATGAGGATCAATGAGGCCTTCTGAGCGATAGCTTTCTGTATCACTTGAGAGATTAGTGGGAAGGGAGGGAATGCATACAGAAGTCCCAGGGGCCAAACTTGGACTAGAGCGTCTCTGCTGGGCTGGCCTGGTAAAGGGAAGAGGGTGAAATAATCTTTGCACTTGCTGTTTTGGGGAGTAGCAAAAAGGTCGCAGCAAGGCTGACCCCACTTGAGAAAAATTTTCTCCAAGATAGAATCTTTCAGAGACCACTCGTGAGGCATGAGGATAGCTCTGCTCAACTTATCCGCGATAAGATTGGACTTCCCGGGGATGTGCGTTGCTATCAGAAGAAATCGCCCATTGCCACAGTCTGAGTGCTTCTCGACATAGGGGGTAGGACCTGGTTCCGCCTTGTTTGTTGATATACCACACTACAGACATGTTATCCGTCTGAATTGCTATCGTTCCCAAGGGAAGAGAGTCTTGAAGGGCTTGCAACGCTAAAAGCACTGCTCTCATCTCTAGAACATTTATATGCAAGTGGCGTTCGTCTGGTTGCCATATGCCCTGGACTGTTCTGCCCTGATAATGCCCCCCCCACCCGATCAGGGAGGCGTCCGTTGTCAGAGTAGCAACCGGAGGGGGAGGGACAAAGGGTCTTCCTAGGAAGAGCTGGGGGGAAGAAATCCACCAAAGAAGATGATTCTTGCATGCTTGCGTTATCACAATGGTGTGGGACATCGGGAGTTGCTGGTACGACCATTGTGTGAAGAGCATCCATTGAAGGATTCTCATGTGAAATCTGGTTAATAGAAGTAGAGGGATAGCAGCCGCCATAATCCCCAGTACTTTTAGAACTAATCTGACTTTGACTCTGTTGTTGTGGAAGAGAAGGGAGACCAGTTTGTGTATGTCTGCTATTCTTTGGTCTGTGAGTCTCGCAGACATGCTGATTGTGTCTAGATTTGCGCCTATGAAGGTAATAGCACGACAAGGTGACAAAACAGACATTTCGCAATTTATTGAGATACCTAACTTTTGAAAAATGCGAAAGGTGTAGTCTCTGGCAAGAAGAAGAAGATGCTTGGTAGGAGCTGTGAGGAGCCAGTCGTCCAAGTATGGAAACACCTGGAATCCTTGACGTCTCAGGTGAGAAGCTACCACTGCCATGCATTTGGTAAACACCCGGGGGGCAGTGGTGAGTCCAAAGGGCAGGGCTCTGAATTGAAAGTGACTGGTTCCCAGCCTGAAGCGGAGGAATCTCCTGGAGCGTCTGTTCATTTTTATGTGATAGTACGCATCCTGGAGGTCTATAGAGCACATCCAGTTTTCCTTTCCCAATAGGGGTAGGATGGATTGTAGCGTGACCATCCGAAATCTTGTTTTCTTGACAGACTTGTTCAAGATACTGAGATCCAAAATGGGTCTCCAGTCCCCTGTTTTCTTTGGAACCAAAAAGAACTTGGAGTAGATTCCGTATCCTTGCTGGTCTGCTGGTACTGGCTGAATGGCTCTTTTTGCAAGCAACTTTGATATTTCCAACGCTGCTTGATCCCTTTGAGCGGGTGGAACATCTGGAAGGGATTTTTTTGATTGATTTGGAATGCGAAAGAACGGAATGGAATAGCCTTCGGAAATGATGGACTGTACCCACTTGTCTTGAGTTAGGGATCGCCAGGCTTCTGGGTACAGTGACAATCTTCCCCCGACTGCCTCCGAAGGTGGACAGTCGGGCAACACCTCAGGGATGCTGGAAGGGCTTATCGGAAAAGGTTTCTCGATTGCCCTGGTTTTGCGGACCCCTGCCTCTAGGGCGCGTCTACCATTATTGTTCCCCTCTGCCTCTAGAGGGAACCGACTCTGTCGTCAGGCAAAGTCCCTTGAGATTGTTTGGAACCACATCTTTCCACTTTTCTGGCCTTTGGGGTAAGGTCTAGAAGGAGTAGAAAAACGGACTCCGACGGCAGAAAGAGTTTTGCCATCTGTCTCGCACCTTGTCAAGGTTTCTTTCACTTGAGGACCAAAAAGGGACGATCCATCAAACGGGGAATTAGTGAAAGACGTTTTAAAGGGGTCCGCAAAATTGCACAGCCGCATCCAGGCATGCCGGCGTAAGGCCACACCTGTCCCTGCGGCTCTGCTCGCTCCATCAGCCGCATATGAAAGAAGGCGCATGGAGGAGTTAGCTATAGAATTTAGGGTAGCCAGCTGAGTGTTCATCTCCTTCATTATCCTGAAACCCGCAGCTGTAGGATCCTTTAACATCTCACTCGCTTCCTTGATCAAGTCTCTTTGAAGACGAGTGAAATGACAGAGGTAGTTCAGGGAACGCATAGCAAAGGTCGCTGACGAAAACATCCGCTTCCCGTACCTGTCCATAGACCTAGATTCCTTGTTAGGAGGATGGACAGGCACCGAAGGATCAGCTAGCTCCTTCTTAGTGGCGGCAGCTACCACCATAGCATCCACAGAAACTCCCTTAGTCAGAAATTGCTTATCTGCTGGTGCTGTGATAAACTTTGAAGGTCTCCTGGGGGTAGGGTCCACAGAGTCAGGAGCCGTCCAAGCCTTTTTAGCTACCACCTGCATGAGGGGTCAAAGGGGACACCCAGGATGTGGAAGGGCGAGAGCCAAACGCCTCAAGATACACAGATTCATCCTCCGAAGGGTTAAGGGTTGGCAATTTCCCCTCTGTTTCAGGATCTCTAGAATGTCTGCAAAGGAGACATCTTCAGAAGGGGAACGGGGGGAACCCTCGGAATCCTCTAAATCCGTGTCAGAGGTGACAGACTCAGGTGAGTCTATGTGCTTCCTCTTGCATTTTCTCTTCCTAGGGGGCTCCCCTGCCAATTCAGGAGAGGCCTCGGAAGAGGATGAGATCCCCACAGGGGATTCCTGAGGAGCTGGCTCTCTGCGGTCTGGGATGAGGGAGTGAGCAGACATAACCTGAGGCACCGAAGAGGGAGGGACGGCCGGAGCCGACTGTGGAGTTGAACTGGGTTCCAACACACTCCGCATGACCTCGAATGCACCCCTGTCAGGCAGAGCCAGAGGTCCCCGCTCCAAAAAGCTGAAAACCTCCCTCGGCACCGACAGCGATGGCTCCGAGGCCGATGTCGGAGCCGAACTCACCAGCGCCGAAGCACCGAGAGGGAGAGCAGGGTCGGACAAGGGTCCGATGCCACTCACCCCCTCGGAGCCGACGAGGGAAGTCCGGCGCCGAGATTCTTCCAAGGAAGAAATCGGAGCCGACGACGGTGCCGAAGACAATTGTATCGGCTCCGACGCTACCACAGTCTCGGGTCCGAAACGCCCCGGCTCCGAGCTCAAAGGAGTCGGAGGAGGAATATTTTGAGAGATAGGGTTATGCATCGACTGATGAGTCGGGCTCTGAAGCATTTGGGCCAGTGCCTCGGACTTAAGAAGTCGACTCACTACCCTCTGAAGGTCATGGTCAGAAAGCCTCGAAGACCTAGAGGAGTGCGATCTATGGCTCCGTTCAGACAGCAAGGGAGATGCTGGAGCCGAATGAACGGAGCCGAGGGACGGTGACCTTGACCTCTTCCTAGAGGTCGGTTCCGATAGTCTGATCGGAGCCGACTCAGCCATTTCCAATACCTCGGCTCCAGCCGGAGCCGAGGGAACCACAGAAGTGGAAGTTCGAGTCTCATCGGCTCCAGCCGGAGCCGATGTAGTAGTAGACTTCGATGTCTTAGGTGCCGACTCAGTAGCTGGAGTCGAAGACCTAGAAGCCTTAGAAGGTTTGCCCGAAGATACAGTCGGGGGACCCTCAGGCTTTAGCAAGCCCCGTAAAATGAGCTTGTTCTTTCTTTCCTGCAGGAATCTAGGGCTGAAGCCATGGCATACAGCACAAGAGTCCTGCAGGTGTAAAGGTCCCAGGCAGTACACACAAGAAGTGTGACCGTCTGTCAGAGACATTTTCTGACAGCACGAGTCACACTTCTTGAAGCCTGAGACCTTCGAATCCTTGGACATGTCAAAAACAAGTGCAATCACACCAACACAAACACACCGATTACACTGTTGACTAAATAAAACTAATTTAAACTAACTAGTTTAGAAAGTTTTAAAGTCCCTACAAAAAAACACACCCACTCTAGGAGGGATAGGTGGGCCCGAAGGCCTAAGGGAAGAACAGATAAGTTCTTGTGGTAAGGAGAGAGAGAAAACACAGGAAAGGGAATAAAAACCTTTAAAGTAAGGGGATACTAATCAAAAAACTAATTTAAAAGGGATTTTCTAAGTTTTTTTAAACTGTTTAGTACACTAACCTGGAGCCGGTTAAGCAACACACCTCGATAGCTGTAGCGGCAAACGAGATCTGAGGTAATACCGCCTAGCATTGTGGGATATAAGGGGAGCCTCGAGCCGGTGGAACCAACTCTCGAGCTTTTAGAGTGGCCGAGTCGGAGCCGAGGTCGGCTCCGAACCCATCCAGCAAGAATGAAGGAGATAGACAACTTAACATCCCCTGTTCTGACTGCAAAAACCAACAAATGGAGCCCCGCAAGCAAGGTATTTACTTTAATCTATTTCAGTCTATTTATTTTAAATCTAAATATACAGAGAAACTTATCTAATATGCACACACAGTCTAAACTACACGCAAAAGGCACCTACAAACAGTAATAACAATATAAAACTGGAGGTATAAAAACACACACACACACACACACACACACACACACACACACACACACACACACACACACACACACACACCCCAGTGAAGAAACTACTGGAACACAGGATACCAAGAGAACGATAAGGCCAATGGCCAACTGTTCTCAGAAATACTTAACACGAAAGAACTATAGTAACTTGAAAACTATGAAACTACCAAAGAACTCTAATAACAGTTATGAGAAGCTATCTAAATATGAAAAACAGCAATTTTTGTCAAAAAATTAGCAAATGTGTTAGACTTTGCCACAGCCAGGAAGAAGCACATCTGAACTCATCGACGCGGCAAACGAGATCTGAGGATTGTACTAGTGCACCATGGGATACCTACCTAGCCAACAAGATGACTTTGAGCTTGGAAAAAGGCAGAGTCGGTGCCGAGGATCAGCTCCGAACCCATGTGTAAGAATGAAGGTGAGATAGGACTACAAAACATCAAGGCTGTAACAACTAATAACACACAACAACTAACACTACTAACAAGGCTGTAACGGCTAGCCACACAACAAGATAGGATATCTTTTTTTTAAAATGGAAAGAGAAGAAGAAAAAGGGGGAGAGCCTCTAAATAAAATGGTGACTCCCCCAGTAGGAGAGCCTCTAACAAACGGCTGCACCGAAAGGGTGGGGAAAAAGAAGAACCCTCTAATTTAAAAAAGCTCAAAGGAGAAAGCAAGGCCTGAGGAAGAAAAACGATGGCCAAGTACACCCAACAAGTATGAGAAAAGGTTGTTAGACTAAAAGGGGATAAATATACACTCTAACACGGTAATTCAACAATAAAACCCTGGAAAGTATAACAATATATGTGAAAAAACTCAATCTCAATGCTGCAAGTGGCAAATGAGATCTGTGTAGCTACCGCTAGGCATGTTGGGATAGGGGTTAGCCTCGAGCCAGTATAAGCTCTTGAGCTATAGTAAATCGGCCGAGTCAGAGCCGAGGATCGGCTCCAAATCCAACTGGCAGAAACGAAGGCGAGATGGGACAACTGGGAAAAAGTACAGTTTTGTACCTACCATAAATGTAGATGTTTGAGTGTTCACCCTGCTGCAGTCATCACACTTGGGTTATCCTGCCGTCAGGCGGTCCCCGCAGTCGGCCCGAATTCCAAAATCTTGGTCCGGCGTCGGTTGCTGTCGCTTCTTCCCTGACGTCAGTGCGCCAGGTGTATATGAGGCATCTGACACCATTTTCTTCAGTTTTTCTTGCCCCAGATGTCAGGTGCCCCCCCCCCCCAAAAAACACATATATATATATATATATATATATATATATATAGATATCTATATCTATATATATATATATATATATATACATAAAGCTATGTAAAAATAAAATAAAACCCTTAGGCACAAGCAAATACACCACAGAAGTAGTTTAGGATAAGAGTGGTAGAGATAAGTACAGCTAGTTCAGAGGGGATGGAGGAAGGGTAACCTGGACTGCAGCAGGGTGAACACTCGAACACCTACATTTATGGTAGGTACAAAACTGCACTATGTTCATCGTGTTACCCTGCTGCAGTCATCACACTTGGGTTGAATCCCACAGCTAAGTATGGGAGGTGGAGTCAAACAGGGTTAGAAGAGGCTAGTAGGCCCTGCAAAACTAGCTCTAGTTTTGGAGTATAGTGGTAAGTGATAGTGTGCACTGAACTCCAAGTTGCAGCTTCCAGAATATCTTTGGTTGGCACTCCCCTGAGAAAGGCTGCTGATGTAGCTGTAGCCCTGGTGGAGTGGGACCTAATGTTAGCAGGTACTGGTTTCCCATGATGTGTGTAGCAGAGACGTATGCAATGCCCTATCCATTTAGAAATGGTCTGTTTTGACATAGCTTTTCCTTGTGATCCTGTAGCATAGGCTACAAAGAGCTGGTCAGTTTTTTTTGAAAGCCTTAGTTTTATCCAAGTAGTAACGTAATTGCCTGTGAATGTCCAAAAAGTGCAGGAGTCTTTCTCCTTTGTTCTGGGGATTTGGGAAGAAGGTGGGCAAGTGAATGGTTTGGTTTAGGGCCACACTGGATACCACCTTTGGCATAAAGGAAGGATTAGTTTGTAGAGAGACTCTGTCTTGATGAAAAATGAGGAAAGGTTCCACTGCCATTAGTGCCTGTAGCTCTGAGACTCTTCTAGTTGAGGTTATTGCTAGTAGTAGGGCAGTTTTCCATGAAAGAAATTTTAAATCAGCTGAAAAAGCTGGTTCAAAGGGCGGCAGTGTAAGCATTTCCAGAACAAAGTTGAGATCCCAAGTAGGTGTTGGAGCTCTCCTTGGCGGTCTTAAGTTCTTAGCCCCTCTGAGATACTGTCTTAGGAGTGGATGTGAGAATAAAGGAGGATCCGTGCTGTAATGAGCTGAAATTGCTGAGGCGTGGATCTTAATAGATGAAAAGGAAAGTCCTTTGTGTAACATCTCTGTTAAATATTGTAGAATATGAGGGATGTTTGGATCAAGGGGATTTAGGCCTTTAGCCTGGTTCTAGGCGCAGAATCTTTTCCATTTGTCTGAATAGGTTTTCCTGGTGCTGGGTCTCCTGGCCTCCAGAATGACATCCATAACAGCTTTGGATAAAGGTGTTGGCTGGTTGTTTAGGTAATTTGCCATGCAGCCAGGTTTAAAGACTTGAGCTGGCTGTGTAGAATCTGATTGTCTTGCTAGGTGAGCAGGTGAGGAATTTGTGGCAAAATCCATGGTGGGCCGTGGGCCATGTTCCTTAAAATTGTATACCAATGCTGGTGTGGCCAGCACATTGCAACGAGTATTATTTGTGACCTCTCTAATCTGACTTTCAGCAGTACCTTTGCTAGAAGAGGCAGTGGAGGGAAGGCATACACTGTTAATGTTTTCCAACTGAATGAGAGGGCATCCACTTTTGAAGCTAGTGGATGGAAGGTCCTTGCGCAAAGTTTTTGAAGTTGGTAGTTGTGTGGGCTTGCTAACAGATCTATGTCTGGGCATCCCCATTTTTGAGCTATCATTGCAAATATTTGTGGATCTAGTTTCCATTCGTGTAGATCCATGATGTTTCTGCTTAGGTCGTCTGCCAATGTGTTTTTCTTTCCTGGCAGGAATTGTGCTTGTAATTGAACCTGGTAAGACAGTGCAGTGTTCCACAAGGTCATTGCTTGCCTGCATAAAGGGTAGGAATGTGTGCCCCCTTGCTTGTTTATGTACCACATTACTGTGGTATTGTCCGTCTTTATTATTAGTTGTCCTGGATGTAGAAGATCCTTGAAAGCTGTTAGGGCATTCTGTACTGCTAGCATTTCTTTTTGATTGATATGCAGATGCCTCTGTTCTGTAATCCATTTGCCCTGAATGCACTGCCCTGCCATGTGTGCTCCCCAGGCATAGTCCGATGCATCTGTTGTCATAGTTTGCCTGGCTGTGGGTAAGGTAAAAGGCTTACCCTTGTTGAGGTGACATGCCTGTGCCCACCATAGAAACTCCTGTTGAAGGCAGGAAAAGAGTGGTATCATTGTTTCCAAGCTGTGGCTGTGCTGAGTCCATACACTTTTCAGGTACCATTGTAATTTCCTCATATGCAGTTTTGCAAACGGTATCAGTAGTATGCAAGATGCCATGAATCCCAATGCCTGCAAAATTTTTCTTGCAGGGAGTTGGGTCTTTGTTGCCATTAATTTGAAATATTGAATTGGCTGCTGTTGCTTGTCTGGCGTGAGATAAGCTATCTGGGCCGTTGTATTCAAGCTGGCACCCAGGAATATAATGTTTTGTGAGGGCACTAGTTTTGATTTCTGTTCATTTACTGTGTACACTAGGCAACTTAGAAGGTGTTTGACAAATGCCAGATGCTTTAAAAGAATGTCCTTGCTTTCTGCTTGAATAAGGCAGTTGTCCAGGTATGGGTATATTTGAATTCCTCTTTGTCTGCAAATTACTGGTGGCAGGCATTTTGTGAAAACCCTGGGCGCAGTAGATAAGCCAAAGGGCAGTGCAGAGAATTGATAATGCGTTGAACCGGCATTGAAGCGAAGGTATCTTCTGCAATTTTGTCTGATAGGGACATGCAGGTATGCCTCCTTGAGGTCCAAAGTGACTAGCCAAGCATTCTTGCCCAGCATGGGAAGAAGCTGCTGTAGTGTTAGCATCTTGAATTTTGTTACTTGCAGATAGGTGTTCAGAATTGAAAGATCCAGAATGCGTCTCCATGCTTTGTCCTTTCTTGGGACTAGGAAGAGCCTTGAGTAAAAACCTTGTCCTTGCTCCTGTGTAGGTATCTGCTGAATGGCTCTCATGTTCATGAGAGCTGTAATTTGTTTTTGTGCCTCTGCCCATTGATTTGGTGGCAGGTTTGGCATTCCTTTGATCCTTGGTAAGGTATGAAAGTGGAATCTGTATCCTTGAGAGACAATGTTTAGAACCCATTTGTCTTTTGTGATGATGTGCCAGTTGTCTGCAAAACATGCTAGTTTTCCTCCCAAGGGAGTTGCCAGGAGAGATTTGCTTGGTAGTTTGAGGATAGAGTCATTGTGTTTGTCTTCTGCTAGCTTGGGGCCTGTCTTCTCCTCCTTTCTGGGTAGCAGAACCCCATTGGCAAGGCTTGTAAGGGCCCTGTGACTGACCTCTGCCCCTTGGGCGTCTGTATTTGCCCCTCTGTGATCTGTCTGAAGCTGGAAAGGACCAGTTTTTTGTTGGCCAATTTCTGCTGAAACTAGGGGGTTGTACCTGCAAAAAATCCTTGACCATTTGCTTAGACTTTGCCTTATCCTCCATTTTCTTTAAAACCTCTTCTGCTTTGACACCAAATAATACATCCTGCTGTAAAGGTGCATCCAATAATTTTGCTTTAACATGGTCAGGGAGAGTTTGTTCTTTTAACCAAGCATGTCTACGTATGACAGAGCCAGTAACAGCTGCTCTACAGGAAGCTTCCAATGAATCAAATCCGCATTGTAAAGTATGTTTGCCCACCTGTTCAGCTGCATGCAAGAGATCCTGCATTTCCTTGAATTCAGACTGTTCTGAATGTGTGCTCATTTTTAGGAATTGTTGATATTTCAACATGTGAAACTGGCAATTTAATGCTCTCATAGCCAGAGTTGCTGAGGTGTATATTTTCTTTCCCCGTCTATCTAGGGCTCTGGAATCCCTTTCAGAGGGCACAGGATTTTTAGCCATAGAAGCTTTTGCTCCCTTAGGACCTTGGGAAATTGTTTCTGGGTCAGCTACAGGGCTTTTATAAAGGAATTTGTCTGAGTCAGGTACTCTGTAGTATCTGTCTGGTTTGGCTGGAGCAGGAGGTAGAGAGTCTGGATTTAAACTAGACTCCAAGTAAACATCATCCACAATATTTAAAACAGGACGGATAGCAAGAGGTCTGTGCTGGGGTAGTAGAAGGAACTCTCGCAGCCTTTTCTTAGAATCTGAGTAATCCTGGCCTTCCCAGTGGAAATGTTCCCTCATGGTATGTAAAGTTTCCCCAAAGGAGTAGTCTTCAGGGGGAGATGCTGAGGGAATCGAGTCTTCAGCATCAGAGTCTTCATAAGGTGGAAAAATGTAATCCTGTTCCTCAGAAGAATCTGAAGAGAGAAACCTGGTCAGAGGATGCATAATCCTCCTCTTGTCTTGGTCTTTTATCAGGAGGGGGATGGGAACCCCTGATAAGGGTAATCAAATCTTCAGCCATCTTAAGCATCTGTTTCTTAGGCATGGGGCCTTGCACTCTAGACTGATGTACAGTTTTCTTAGGTTTTAAACGAGTTTTAAGCTTAGCATAAGATTTAATGGTGAGTGTAGTCGGTCTGAAGACACCTTCTGTAACCGAAGGTGTTTCCACTGCACCAGTGTCTACTTCTGCTCCGGTGTCGGTAGATGGCTGTGTCAGTGTAGTAGGCTCCGCTTGGGAATCCGCAGCTGACTGGGGTTCCTGTTCTGCGGTCGTCAGGGGCTGCGTAGGCGCCTCACTGAAAACCAGAGAACCTGCGACAGGCTCAGCTGAGGCCTCGGAGTCTGGCTTGTTCCTAGGCTGCCTGTCCTTATCCTTGCGTTTTTTATGTATGGCGGTCGTCCGCTGCTCCGACGGCATGATATAATTAAATTTCCTACCAAAGTAATGTCGTGCGAAGTCAAAACGGCGTTTGATAGTACGTTTATTAAAACTAGCGCAAAACCGACAACCTGTGACGTCGTGGTCTGGGCCTAGGCAAGGAATATAACAGAAATGGAAGTCCTTATGAGGTATATGCTTCCCACAAGAAATGCAATTGTTAACTTTTTCTGACATCGGACTGAGGCAAGAAAATGTTTACAACAGGGTACTTAGCTTTATTGAAGACTTTGGACTGAAATTCAAATCGAAAATCTCAGGTGTCAGCCAACCGGCACTTGCGAACTGCTTCTGCTTCGGGCTCTGCGCGGCAAGAAAGACTGAAGAAAATTGTGTTGGATGCCTCTTATATACCCCTGGTGCACTAACGTCAGGGAAGAAGCGACAGCAACCGACGCCGGACCAAGACTTTGGAATTCGGGCCGACTGCGGGACCGCCTGACGGCAGGATAACCCAAGTGTGATGACTGCAGCAAGGTAACACGATGAACCTCTACTCATGTACCAACTCTTTGTTCAACGTTTTCTGGAATTCATAAATTCCAATGCCTTGGATCAACTTATTCACATCCCCACCAGAGGCAGCAATATCCTAGACCTGATCATTACCAACATGGGCAACCAGTGTTCCACACCAGAGGTCAATTCCTCATTGGTCAGATCCGACCACAAGCTAATCACCCTAGACATCCACATCCCGCCCCCACCGCCAATTAGGGAAACCACCGTAAAAAACTTCTCCAAAGCCAACTTCACACTTCTTAAGACAGAAGTGGCAAACTTCATGACACCCATGTAGACGGACAACAGAGGTACGACTGCTGAAAACTACACAAATGCACTTTATAAGCACTTACACGAGTGCATGGATCATGCTATCCCTAATAGAACCAAGATGCTATCCTCCAAAAAAAGGAAGCCAATCTGGTGGTCCTCTGCCATAAACAAACTCTACAACAGAAGAAAGTGTTGCAAAAAAGAGTAAAATCCCATGACTGGAGGAACTCCCTGGTCAACCTCAGTAAGAAGCTGAGATCCCTCATAAAATCCTCCAAAGATAGTTACGAAAACAAAATTGCCACTGACTCTACAGACAACCACAAAGCATTCTACAGCTATGTCAAGAATCTCAATGGCAACACTCAGATCTGCTCTGAGTTACAGCACAATGGCACTAAATATACAGAACCAACTGATATTGCCAACATCCTGGCAGACAGGTTCAGTACTAACTTTACCCCCTCTCACCCCCTAGAGGGCCAATCTCTATACCGGAAGAATGCAAAGTTCCTGTAATCACGGCTGCACAGGTAAAAAAAACACACTCTCCAAAGCCAAGAACACAGCACCCATGGGACCTGACAATATCCCAGGCTGCGTTCCACACGAACTACAGAATGAACTGGCACCCTACCCAAGTACCATGTTCAATCATAGCCTCACCTCAGGCTTTGTGCCCACTGAATGGCGCACCGCAACGATTATCCTACTCCACAAAGGGGGAGCCACGACGGACCCCGGGAACTACCGCCCCCGTTAGCCTGACGAGCCTGGTCTGCAAGGCCATGGAACGTATCATCATGGAACTCTTAAAGACATTGGTAATCTCCAAACTCTGGACCCTACCCAGTTCGGGTTTGTAAAAGGCAGATCATGTCTCCTAAACTAGACTTCTTTGAAGCAGTCACCAAAGCCATAGATGAGGGTAAGGTGGTTCACACAGCTTATCTAGATCTCGCCAAGGTTTTCCACACCACCTCCCACTCTGGAATTATAGATAAGCTCACTAAACTAGGTATAAATCTCTATGTCACAAGATGGGTTGCCAACTGGCTCACGGACAGAACCCACACTGTGAAAGTAGCAGACTCCAAATCCGACTTCAGACCAGTGACAAGCGGAGTACCACAGGGTTCAATCCTGGGTCCTCTGTTGTTTGGTATCTACTTCTCTGAAGTACAGGCTAACACAGAAGGTCTTTGGCTAACAAAGTTTGCAAATGACTGCAAACTAGGAGCCATAATTGAAACTCCTAACGATGTGGGCATACTACAAAAGGGCCTCACTGAGACAGATGCCTGGTGTTAAAGCAGTGAAGCAGCAGTAAAGCCTGAAGCTCAATGCCAAAAAGGGTATTGTCATCCCCTTTGGTAAAAACTCTGTACCCAATGAACTACCACATATGTGGTAGTCTACTTAACGCCGAAAGTGTGATAAGAGACCTTGGGACACTGGTGAACAGTAGTCTCTCCTTAATCACATCACCATAGTGGTCAGGAAATCCTTCTACGTGGCTCACCTCATCACAAAAGGTTTCTCACCCAGAAAAAAAAGAGGTCATTGTTCCCCTCTACTCATCACTCATTAGACCCATTATAGAGTACAACGCCCCTTTTGGTATGTACCTCACAAGAAATCTACAACAACTGGAAAGGCCACAGAAATACCTCACAAAGAGGATTACTGGCCTCAAACAGATGCCCTACGCAGACAGACTCAAAAAAACTCCAGCTTTACTCCATTGCAAATCGCCTACTCAGAGGCGATCTCTGCCAAACATACAAAGCTATGTCAAACCCAGAGCTGTTGGACATGCTCCACTTAAAGAAATCCCAATCCCTCCGAGCTACATGCTCTAGGGACCTAAACCTTGTCACCACAATAAAAAGGAACATGCTGGAGGGATAGATTCCTGTCCCAGAGACTTCCCATACTCTGGAACAGACTACCTATCTATGTCAAACAGAGCTCCTCATTAGCACTCTTCAAGAAAAATCTTGATGATTGGATGGGAAATAGGAAATTCACCCCAGGGATCACTTCTGTGGCTCTGCTCAACAGGGGCACAGGAAAATAATTTTCTTGGGTGGTGAAAGCCAGGGTACCTTTTTGTCTAGGCTTATATAGGCCCTAGGGCTAATAGCCTAGTACCTATCTATGAACCTATGAACATAACAAAATCTTAATCTATTGTTTCGCCATAAGGTGTAATAAGAAGATGCCCTTGTAAGTTTCCCAGAAAGGATATTAAGAGTTCAGTATAACATTTCTAGGAGAAGCTTCGTGGCCCACCTGACTGAAATTTGCATATTTCACAAGTATAGAAGCTTAGTATGAGAGCTATACAATTTAACAGCCACAGTGAAGCCAGTGTTCACTACAACCATCCACTCAATTCATTCATCACATTACTTTGATAAACTATCAAGTGGAAAGGGCTTATTTGCCTAGATATCAAGAATGTAAAAAACTGACCTAGTAATCAGTGATGCTGGGTTAGGATGTGTGACTAAAACATGACCTACTTAAAAGGAAAGTAAATGTACTCTATGCCCTTTTGCAGAAAATTTACAGCATGGCTTACTCATTCACACATAGGTTCATAGGTATATCGTCATTTTGTATGCCTCTTTTTAACACCCATAACTTCTTATAGTATTTTAACACTTTTTGGATGGCTGGATTCCTTAATTAAGTGATTAATGGGAAACAGTACGGTGCAAGAAACAAAATGACGCTAAGATTGTTAATATAAGGGGCAATGCAGTGGTGTTAACCATTTTTGTCTCTTGATATTCATATTTTCATATTACATAAGTGACTGCTCATAATGGGAAACTTCATTGTGGGAGGCAAAATACACTGTCCGACAATCAGCAACAACAGTTGCTGCATTTGAGATTAGATAGGGCCAGCCCCTATTTTTCTAGATCCAGTGTAAAGACCCAGGTTCATACTACAGCCGCAGGTAAAGCCAATAGCTCTGTTCCCTTAACTTTGTCATATGCTAGTGACATAGGGATTATATGTGATGTCACTAAATCCAACTGGCATATTTTGGTAGTTGACGACAATATTAAGGACATAGTTAGTGAGAGACCTTGCATTAGATATAAAAATAAGAAATCCCTCAAATGGCAATTGTGTTATATGACTAACTCTTCATTCCCCACTGAATGCCCCATTACATGTAGCACATGCAGCTTCTGTGCTTATATTGAGATGACTAATGTAGTCATTCACCCACGTTCTGGAGTTACCTTTACTTTTAATGTTGTTGCTTACTGTCAGACTCCGAACATAGTTTATTTGGCTGTGTGCAAATCAGGCACTAGCTTTTATGTGGGTAAGACTAATCGCCCATTTTTTGAAAGAATAAGAGAACACTTGCATTACATCCATAACGGCTATACCAGGAATGCCTTAGCTAAACATGTTAAATAAAAAGCAGCACACAAGTGGTAAAACGAAGCACGACTGCAAAAATCATAAAAACAAAAACGTTTATTATAAGTCGGTAAGTGCTTTCACCACCTCTCTGGTGGCTTCATCAGACCATAAAAATACAATTTAGAACATATATATACTCACGAAATCCCCATCATATTCCGTAAATTAGAAATAGGTGTTCATTCAATTAAAACTAATCCAACTAATGTACACTACATAGTGACGTGCATAACGCAACCACATCATCCCCATCAGCCACCCTCCTTAAAGAGGCACATACCTAAACCACAAAATCATGAAAATCAAGATAAAAATAAAAACAAAAATGTATGACATGAAAACGCACATTTAAATAGCATTAAATATGCACGAGTCAACTCTAAAACACAAACCCTTTACCCCATTGCTAAAAAGATTTCAAACATTAGAAGGTTACTATCAGCACTAACTAAATATAATACGGGGTTGCCTAGATTTTAACAGATGATGCTGCCCATGTCATAACCCTCACAGGCAAAATTAATTAAGATAAAAAATACAAATGCACATATGACAACATATAAAAACACACATATAGACAATAATTCACAAGCACGAATCAACTATGAAGCACAACTCCTTTACCTTAGTACTATAAAAACTTCAAACATTAGGAAAATTCCTAAGCACCAACTTAATGAAATCCATACTGCCTTAAATATTAACAGATGTCAATAAGAATAGACAGATATAGTAGCAAACATCCCCTCCAAATCCATTACTTAGGGGGTCCCCAAGCATCCAGGATGGGTTTAATCGACACCATCCCATTCAGCCCAAAGCCCTTATCTGCTTACTCACTATTCTCTGCCCTATTCTTTAAATTACCCATACTGTCACTCACATGGGTGGCAAAAGCCAGGGTACCTTTTTGGCTGGGCTTGTATAGGCCCCAGGGAGGATAGCCTAGTACATACCTATGAACCTTCATGGCAGACACCACTCTCCATAACACAGCCTTACCCTCTACTGTTTTACTTTATTTTTTTGCTATTGAAGTGTTGGTTTTATTCATTCCCTTCCATGTGTCTTGAGCAGTTATTTTTTGCGTTATCACATTTGGTTTTTGGTATTCAGCTCAGTTAATGGAGATTTCTTTATTCTCGTTTGATTTTATTTCGTTTTCCCCATTGGCAGCATGACAGAAGGATACACTTGAATTCTTGAGTTGGATTATGCTTCTGGCAACCCGGACAACAACAGAGGAATGGATAATTTTTCCAAGCTTATACATCTGGAGAACACTTCGCTTTTAGTGTATTGATGTCCAGGTGCTGATAGAGAACCAACTTCAACTCTTTTTAACAATGCTGCCTTCAAGGATGTTTTGAGGGAGTAACACCTCCAGTGGCAGCGTCTACATTTGGAGGCATGTTTACTTCACCGTGTGAAACACAGAGGGTTGAGAATTTTAAAAATGCCTACTTATGGTGAAATGTACACTGATTTATTACAGAGATGGCAGCAACTCAATCTTGAACACAGTTTTAATTATATATGGCTTTTAATTGACTTCTTTAAGCCATACGAGAAAGAACTTCTTGATAGTATTGAATCAAAACACGTTTGAATGACTTTCCTAAAGAGGTTTCCCTTGCTGCTTTATGCGAGGTTATGGACAATGTTGCTGTTTATGAAACTCAGTTGAGAGCTCAGAAATTTAAGAAACCTGACTTTAAACAAGGCCATGTTTTTTCATGGCCAAGTACCAGCATGAGTAAAGCTACAACTGCCTTTAACAAGGAAAGACAGCAACCCGACCATCCAGAACCGGCGAATAAGTCCACGACCAATAGGAATAGGTTTTCACACACCCACACAGGTTCCTGTCATGATTAATTCCCAGGTGGAGAAAGGACCCAGTACACTCCAACCAGATGCGTGGAGAAAGACCGATACCTCCTAGCAAGTTTTTTTGGATGTGCCTCTACCTCTACCGATGAAACATACACAAGGTTGGAAGCACTGGAAAGATTGGTCAGCAGAGGAAGGAAAGAATAGGCAGCAACTGGATGGACATCAGTCGGAAAAATTAAATTGTCTGTGAAGACGAATGTCAAGTCCATAGTGCTGAACATCTCTAGTAAGACTTTGACATGACCACATGCTTCTCTCCTTGAATGAGTTTTAACTTTTATTCCAGCTCAGTGTTCTGACTTTACTGAGGTTGTTCTAAATTTGAAAATGTTCAGTACGAATGTTATGTTGAAAACACTGTTTCTAAATTATTCTGGCTTACTCTTTTTTAGGAGATGCAGTACTTTTCAGGCAACCTTAGATCCTGTTCTAGAAGCGTTTTGTAAGAAATTTGAATTAGATTTATTCTCACTGTTCTCTCTACCAGGTGGCCCCAAGAAGAATTTTTTCAGTTTGACAAATATGGACAAAGTAGTATGGAGGGAACTGCAGGATGATAATACTATAGTCATTAAGTCAGCAGACAAGGGAGGTGCAGTCGTTATGGACTATCAGTATTATAAAGATACCATTGTTGCTATGTTATCTGACAACACTGTTTACGAACAGATTACCAGGGATTATACTGACACTATACAACACTCTGTTTTTACTGTCACATATGATTGTTTGGGCAATTTTTTGATTAATGTGGAGCTCTCCAAGTATCTTATCATCAAACTCCCTGTTATATCTATATTTCAAGGTCTACCGAAAATACACAAAAATGCACGACGACCCCCTCTCAGACTGATTGTTTCTGGGAGGGGGTGGTTGACCGAACCCTTTTTGATATATGTTGATAGACAGTTACGTGTGGTTTTAGATGGGGTTGATATAGTCTTTAAAGATACTAAGCAGTTCTTGGGAGATCTGTTTAATCATGCAGCAGTGTTTTGGGCTTAAATGATTGCCTCATGGTCACCTTGGATGTGGAGTCACTTTTTACTGTGATTCTCAATCTGGAAGGGATAGAAATGACAAGAGATTTTCTCAAAATGCACATTAACTATGATATCAGATGTACTGATTTGATTTGTTTGTTTCTAGATGTGGTTCTGGAGAATAATGTTTTTATGTTTGAGGGTGTTCATTACATACAGAGGGCTGGCATAGCTATGGGCACATCTTGTGCCAGTAGCTACACCAACATGGTTTTAGCCAATTGGGTTCAAGATTTTTTGTTGACAGGCAATGATTCTGTGACCTATGTCACCTTTTACAGGCAATTTGTAGATGACGTCTATTTGCTATGGAGGGGCAGTGAAAAGCAGATGGATTCATTTACTTCATACCTACACACCACAACCTCTTTTTTTAAGATTCACCAGCCACTACTCTCAGGACAAGATCATCAAAGATTGAAACAATACTAATTTTATGAATTTTAATCATACTTTGACTTAGGAATGGGGTCCATTCCCATCATGGTATTAGAAACCCAAAAGATTTGGAGAAATTAAAAAGACAAGATAATTTTCCTGGATGCATTTGTATTTAAATACAAGAATGGATTAGTCATCACAGGGGCTTTATAGGAAGCCCTGTAGGAAGAATGTGGTTCTGCAATGTAACAGCATGCACCCATCCCATGCATACAAGAACATCCTTAAGGGACAGGGCATGCGGGTTTCAAGGTTAAACTCCCAAGAAGGGTTTCTCAATGACTTAACTCTATTAAAGAATGATTTCATGAGTAGAGGCTATAGGTGTAAGGAGGTTGATGATATGTGCAATGAAGTACTGCATTTGAGATTAGATAGGGCGAGCCACTATTTTTCTGGAGCCAGTGTCAATGTTCAGGTTCGTACTACAGCCACAGGTAGAGCCAATAGCTCTGTTCCCTTAACTTTGTCATATGCTAGTGACATAGGGAATATGTCTATTTGGGTAGTTGATGACCTTATTGAGAATGTAGTTGGTGAGAGACCTTGCATTACATACAAAAATAAAGTCCCTCAAACAGCAATTATGTTACAGGACTAACTCTTCATTCCTCATTGAATGTCCCATTATTTGTGGCACAAGCTGCTGCAACAGATGGAGCTTCTGTGCTTATATTGATACGGCTACATGACAAATATATTTATTCACCCAAGTTCTGGAGCTACCTTTACTTTTAATGTTGTTGCTGATTGTCGGACTCCGAACATAGTTCATTTGGCTGTGTGCAAATCATGGACTTGCTTTTATGTGGGCGGCGATACTAATCACCTGTTTTTTGAAAGAATAAGAGAACACTTGCATTACACTCATAGGGGTGATACCAGGAATGCCTTAACTAAACATGTTGTCGAGTCCGACCCTTCACATATTTTTAACTTTATGGCCATTGAAAATGTTGTTTTAGGTTCACATATGGAAGACTTTAAAAATTACATGGAGAATAGTGAACTACACTGTATCATTAGACTTCAAACTGACAAAATATCTGGGTTGAATGGTAAACTTTCTTTAAATCCAGCCTTGAAGTCAATGGATTTGATCAGGTGATTTGCTTAATTATTAATACTTTCTGATATGCCATACTTAATTATGAATTGCCTGTTATTGGTTGAAATGACCCTTTGTTTCCTTTAAATGTATTTTAGTTGTTCTTATTTAGTATGGTCTGATGAAGCACCTTATGGTGTGAAAGCACTTACCCTCTGAAGTTTTAGTCATGTTTTGTTATTAAAGTGCTGGTTTTATTCATTCTCTGCCATGTGTCTTGAGCCATTACTTTTTGCACTGCTATTGTTTACAAGATAGTTGGCTATGGTGGTGCAGCGGTTAAGCGTTGCCGCCTCACAGCAAGAGGTTCTCCGGTTCGATCCTCGACTGGGGTGCCTTCAGTGCGGAGTCTGCATGTCCTCCCTGTGGTCGCGTGGGTTTCCTCCGGGGGCTCCGGTTTCCTCCCACATCCCAAAGACATGCTGTAGGTTGATTGGACACACTAAATTGGCCCTAGGTGTGAGTGCATGTGTGTGCCTTCTGTGGAAGGTTGGGCGCCGGGCTGGTAACTCAACACCGTAAAACTCCACTGCCAATCATGAGCGGACGGTGATCCACTGTGGCGACCCCTAACCGGGAAAAGCCGAAAGAAGAAGAAGAATTGTTTACAAGATAGTTGCATTTGTTTGACTTATGTTCTTTAACTTGTTTTTTCAGGAAATGCTCTGGAATCTATGATTGTGTGTAGGCTGCTAGAGGTGTGATATTCCCCAACCACTCTGTGTGAATAAGCTAATTTACCAAGCAATAATGTATGACAAGGTGTGTGTTACTGGGGAAAAAACTCCTGCTTAGGGGTGTTGTGCAGTCCTAAACTGCAGGTGAAGGGCCGCTACACCCATGGAAAGACATTACTTCTCCAACACACACTGGAAAAGGGCATTATTGCACCTAAAATAGGCTATAATGTTAAACTGTTTTGGATGTTTTTAAATGGTTTTCTATGAACTAGTTCCAACACCTAAAATTTTAACCTTGCTTTAGTATATATGCTTGTTATTGGAGGAAGTGCTTTACATCCAAAATACAAGTTATTTAAGTACACACACACACACACACACACACACACACACACACACACACACACACACACACACACACACACACACACACACACACATTTTGTTTAGTGGAAACCATTAGTTCTGTGAAAACAGAATATTTCTCTTACAACCACCAATATGTTTCCCATTGAGAAATTGGCATTTCACACACACACTCTCTCTCTCATTCAGTTGATTCAACAGCATTCCTCAGTAGCTACCAGTCTTGTGATTAAGACACAAATAAATCACTGTGATATTCACTAAAGCTGCTACCAGACTGCCACATCAGAACTGGGACATAAGCATCATCAAGAGAAAAACAAACAAAGGAAGTCTCAAGAGTTTGATGAGGCTGCATGTCTCCATTCACTCCATGTGAGGAAGAAAGAAAGGTCATGCTAATTGCGCTAACTATAACTGAAGGGGTTAGTGTTATGATGATGGTTGAAAAAATAGAAATGTTAATTAAATTAATGAGTACTGGAAATGAAATGTGCACAAAAGGAAGCTGAAAAGGCGTCTGTCCATCATACTGGTGTTTCACTTGGCAGTAAAGAAAGAAATTTATTTGAATGGCAAAGAGATAATGAAAAGCGTAGAAGTGGGGAAGTTTAGGTTGTTGCACATATCTGCTATCTCAAATGGATATATTAAGGAAACTCGCACTGCTTGAAGTTGATGTCACTGACTTCTTGCATGAACACCTGATTGCCTATTTGACAGCAATTAGATGAAGTATGAAATAAGATGGTTAACTTGGGTGGCCAAGGTGAATATGTGCAGCAAAACCGCTCACTATAGAAGCTAAGGGTTGAAGTACAGGAAAGGGGAAAAGGGTTAAAATTTAAGAGATTTTGTGAAAAACCAAGGTGTTGTCTTGGATAAAGTTTATGATTTGGTCATTGATGACTGAGAAGGTCACCAAGGTGCCACTGTTTGTATCAGAGAGGTTACATGGTAAATACCAGAGTGATTTTGATGAATCTCTGTCTACATATTACAAGGAACAAGTGCTGTGGCAGTTAAGTCAATAAAAAAGGAAATATGTAGCAGTGGGTTGAGTGCTACAAGTTGATCATGATTTTTGGATACATCTTTTTAGAAAAGGTGTGGATGTTATTGGAGAATATAACAGGCAAAGTAAAACACAGGTTGCCTTTTCCAATTGTGCTGAAGGTTTAATCATTGGTGGATGCCTTGATATTTACAAATGCTGAAGTAGTAAAAGCAAAGTTAAAGGAGTTGTCTCTACAACCATATTGTCAAGAAATGGAGGTTAAATATATGGGACCTTTTAACGTGTGACTATTCCAATTCGAAGAATAAAAGGAGCACCAGGAATAGGAAAAGTAAGACTGCTCTGGGGCAAGCCTCATGGACAAGATGGTCGGAGAGATTTCACTTAGATGACTGTGTATTTACGGCCATAGCTATGTTCATAAAGAAATGGACTGAGTATAGCTGTGTGAAGCTCTCTCTTTAAATGTATCCCCATGATACACTGCATGTCTAAATCACCTCTGATTGAGTTTGCTATATACCACTTAACCTACAGCTAGAAAAATTCCCCTACAGTGACTAAAAAATCAGATCAGTGGGTCCTGAATTGAAATCTCGGGCTAGTCTACAAGGTCCTCCAAGAGCCACAATACTACTGATGACAACTTGGAAGATGGAACAAAGGGAAGAATGGTTGTCAGATGGAAGACAACATGGATCAAACATTATGTTGAGTACACAATTTTAGTATCTGATTATGTCTTTTCCGAGAGTCGCTAGACAGACCAAGGGTGGAACTAGAAGAAAATACTCCCTAAAATGGTGGAGCAAAGGATATCCTGTATCTAGACTGGATATCCAATTTATAATGAACTATGAATATATGGGTGGAAGACTGCATGGCAAATGTTTTTGGTTTCTTTGACAGTGATAAGCCTTACAAAGAATAAACAAATGATAGACAATCACAAAGTCATCTGGACATGGTGACTATGGAAACAGGCATATTTAAGTTGGCCTTGGAAAAGGAGTAAAAAAACTGATCTGATTCCTAAATTGTTTGGTACTATCCAAATAAAATCCCAACTACTGTTGAACATCTAACCAATGAACCTTTTGCTCGAACTTGGAAAGAAGTCTAGTAACTGAATAGATTGACTTAGATTAGACGCACAGGCCACCTTAGACAAGAAAGATGGATTTTGTCCTCAAGGCAATCTTGTTCTCATAAGAAATAAGGCAAGAAGGGTTACATGACAGTATTCTAAGAGAAGTAACAGTGATCAGAGAGATAATTTTCCAAGAAAGAAACTTCAAATCTGCCCCAGTCGTTGGTTTGAAAGGTACCTTTATCAAGGCCAAAAGAATGAGAAATGAGGGGTAGACAGGTTTACAGGAGGTCTGAGAAGCAAAGTCCCTTTTAAAATGGCCTTAGACACCCTATGAGATGAAACAGGCTTGTGTCCCTGACCCACATGAAAGTTGGAGATGGCTGCCAGTTGAACCTTAATAGCGCAGTAACTACGCCCAGAGTAAATTAACCCAGCCAGGAAATCCAGTATTACCTCTAAAGAAGAATGGATCCAAGCCCCTAGAAGAGGCCCAAATAGAAAACCTTTTCCATCTAGTAGCATAGATTTTTCTGGTAGAGGGTTTCTGAGACAAGGAAAGAATGTGCACCACCCTTCAAGCGAAATTGGGATCTCTGGCCAAAATTGGAATTGGAGGAATTAAGCCTTAGGGACTTTAGGTTCGGGTGAAGCTGGCCCGACAGATGGGACATTAAATCTGGAGTAGCATCCAGAACCCAAGGTGGATGTATCTGATGAGGTCACTGAAAGGGGAACCAAACTTATTCTGGGTCAGAAGGGGGCTATGAGGATGACCACTGCTCTGCAATGGGTTGCTTTTGTCAAAAACCTGATTATCAGGGGCAATGACAGGCATACAGAAGGCCAAGCATGTAGTAGAGAGTCCCTCAGTGACTGTTCCTTGGGATGGACCAGGACAAAAAGCCTGCTGCATTTGGTGTTCATGGGAGTGGAAAACAGACTGCAGTATGGTTGGCTCCAGTGGCTGAATATTTGAACTGCCACTGAGGGACCACTTATGAGGCCATAAAATACTGCTAAGATTGACCGCTAAGATGTTGGATCTTCACAGGATTTGTGTTACTGTCAGAAAACACTGAAAGGACATTGCCCACTCCACTATCACACCTTCATGGCCTCTCGACACAGGGAACAGGATTAGATTCTTCTTTGTTTGTTTGTTTATGGACCAAACAACTGCAGTGTTGACCAACATGGATGGCTATCACACCTTTGGGAAGGCAGTCTTGAAAGGCCTGCAGTGCCAGCAGGACTGCTCTCAGCTAAAAGACAATGATGTGAAGACAGATCTCTGACTGGGAGCAGGTACCCTGGACTATCTTCCCTTTGAAATGACCTCCCCCTGTAACAGATGTTGGTAAGATGAACTAGAAAGGACATAGGATGTGTGCAGAGGGACCACTGAACTGATGATGTTTACTGCAGAACTCTCTCAAAAACTTGGCAAAAGGAATAATACAGATAGCAAGCCATTACACCAAGAACACATAATATTAGATAAGAAGGTGACCTCTGAGAAACTAGGACTTGACTGGCCTGAATTTGTGGAGAACAGTCTTGAAAGAGGCAGTCTGGCAATCAGATTAGTTGCATTCAGATGATACCCTAAAAAATCCACAGTTTGTAAAGGGTCTAGGTTGGACTTCTTGAAATTGACTGCTCTACACAAGAAAACAGTCCATGGCACGAACCAGGGACACCTTTGAAGACACTGTGAGGAGACAAGTCATCCAGGTATGGAAAAGAGAATCCCTGCAGCCTAAGCCAGGCTGCTACAACTGCAATGCACTTGGTTAACACTTGGGGGGGGGGCTGTGGTGAGACCAAATGGTAATGTCAAAACCTGACAGTTACTGGCTCCTAGCCTGAAAAGCAGGAACCTCTTGGGGTGCCTCTTTAAACTGATGTGATAGTAGGCATTTTTGAAGTCCACCGAGTACATCCAAGAATCCTTCCTCAGAAGAGGTAGTATGGCCTGCACCTTCACTATCCAGACCTTGGTTTGTTTTGATATATCAGTTTAACTTGTTTAGGTCCAAAATGGGCCTGAGGTCCTTGTTCTTCTTTGGCATTAAAAAGAATCTTGAATAGACCCCAGATTCGGGCTGGTGGGACCTCTTGAAATACTCATTTAACTAGCAGTTTTCAGATCTCTGCTGCTGCCTCCCTTCTTTGGATAACACATCTGGGAGGGATTTCTGTCTTATACTTGAGGTGTCTTGAAAAAGAATTCCATAGCCTCTGTAAATGACTCTCAACACCCAGGAATCTGATGTGATGGTCCCCCAAGCTTCTCCAGAGTGCAGCAGTAGGGCAAATTTTCAAGAACACTGAAAGGGCTTAGGGAGGGGCCTATGAAGTCCTGATTTTGCAGGCCACCTCTGTCCCTAGGGCTGGGTAGCTGGGGTGTCCTACATAAACATCTGCAATTTTTGGAAGAATATCTTTCTCCCCCTTTTCTGATTCCTAGAAAAGGTCCTCTGTGATGGAGAAATGCACTCCAATGACTGACAATGTCCTATCCTCTAGCTCGTTCCTTGTTGAAAGTATTATTAATTTTAGGACCAAATAAAGTGGTCCCATCAAAGGGGTACTACGAAAGGATGCCTTGAAGGTTACAGAGGCCCATCCAACATGGCGGTGAATTACTAAGCATATGCTTGCTGCATAAGCTGTACCATCTGCTGCATTTGAAATGATGAGCCACATGGATAAATTTGAGATAGACTGCATAGTAGCCAACTGAGTCTCCAAGATCTTGCAAGACTCTACTGAGAGTTGTGCTGCCACTTACATAAAAATTTCCAAGATTAAGTCACCCTGAAACCTAGTAAACTAGTCAAACACAGAATGTAAATGTGGCACATGAAAGGACAAATGTGGTGAAGTGTAAGTGAGCTTCCCAAATAAGTTCAACACCCATAATTCCCTGTTCAGGGGATGGACCAAAGTGATCTCTTCCAAGATCTCTTTCCTTGTGGCATCAACAGCATACACTGAGGAACCTTTGTTTCAGAAGAACCTGTCCGGGGGAGGGGTGGGTGGGTGGGTAGGGGGCAATACCATGTCTGTTTTTAGGGAAATAGGCTCCAACTCAATGAGTTCTCTCCAAGCCGCAGTGACAATACGTCAATGAGCATGTCAGGAAGGATTACCACCTGAGACATGAATGGACCCATGCCAAAGGCTTCAAGAAAGACTCACTCCTCTAGGGGTGTGGCTTCAATGGTTCAGCCTCTATAATGTCTCATCAATTCTAGAAAATTGCTGAAGGCGGTATCATCTCAGTGGAGCTTAGAGTGTCCTTCACTTTCACTCTTGCACTGGCTGTTCCTATGCATCACCCAGGGACAAAGATTGAAGGGGAAAAGGAAGCAAGTAAGGAGCCCCAAACTTGGTGCTGTTCAAAGCCCATTAGTGCTGGCTGTTCCAAGTATAGCTGATGAGAAACAGAGACCCTGGAAGGACAAGGGGATTTGGATAGCTCCAACACAGAAAGAGATATGCCTATTTTGGAATGAGACAATCATCTATAGGACTTTGAATGCTGAAGTGGAGACTGAAAGGCCAGAAAAGGAGCCCACTCAATCAGAGGATCACTGAAAAGCCCTGGTTCCAACCATCAACTCATCCAGATCAGACATCAAGACTGAGCTGAGCTGTCCATAGTGGAGGCACCCAAGGGCAGGGATTGCTCCAATGACCTCAGAGCCTATGACTATAGGATGCACTTTGCTCAGAGGAGGCCAGAGTGGAGTACAACAAAGCAGAAGTCCGTGCTGAGGGCAGCCAAACTGTTGACATCAAGGAAGGGGTGACATGGACTAGTGATGGAGCCAAGGTCTCCAGCACAGAACTTTGGCCTAAAAGAGAAGCAAGAAAAATGCAGGCCATGGGAACAGGTCCCCATGCCATCGGACATGAGGGGGAAGGGATGATCTCAAGGCTTATCTGGGCCTTCAGAAAGGTTTGCATGAGCTGATCCAGATCAGATTCCTTGATGCTCCTAGAGGACCTCACAGGCTGCAAAGAAGCTGCTGAAGCAATTACTGGGTTGAAGCACAGGCTGGACCACTTCATGGATCCAAAAGGGAGATGCTTGGATCAGGGAGTGGGGTTTGAGGAGAAAACTCCAACTCTGAGGTTCTAGCCATAAATGCAGAATTGATCTGACCACATTATGGGGCCACAGATCATAGTGCACTTGGAATATCCATATAAGGTGATCTTATTGAATGCATGGTCTGAGTCAGTAGAGATATATATCGGTAATGGTATGGCACAGATTCTGGATCCAAAGAAGTGCTGGTGGAGCCGAGGAGCTAGGGACCTTCAGATCCAGCTACCCCAAAAGAGGGGATGTAGAGGATCTTTTCTTGTCCTAAGATTTAGAAGTCTCTTTTTTCCTTAACTTTTTCTTCCAGTTTGTCCCAAACATTATTTTCTCCTTCCTTATCTTTCTCTTTTTCTTTCTTCTTATCAATAGACTGTTTTGAAAGAGAAGGGGATGTAGCACTAGCAGACCCAGCATACGAAGGAAAGAGCAGACTATGCAATACAAGTTTATCTTGACGATCTTCCAGATCCCTGGTACTGAAAGCTGCTCAAGTCTGGCAATCAGAATCAAAATGGACAACACCCAAACAATATACACATTTATCATGTGCATCTTGGGGGTGGCACCCAGAGCACTTTTTGAATCCCAAGGTCTCATCCATGAGAGGGCACTCTAATAAAACAAGGTAAACACCAACACCCAGAAAAATATCTGACCACCACAAGAACTACAAGGATACATCCATGTACTCAAGTATACAATTATATTATGACAGCGGCAGAAATACCACATATTTTTAATGCAGAAGCAAAAAGAAAACTTAGCCTATCAAAATGGTGACCACAAAAATAACCTAAACCTACACACTAGAAATAAAAATCAAGGAGGAAAAGCTTTACTAGAAAGATTACCCCAAACACTAAAACTAACAGTGAGGGACAGGAGAAAGCTATCAAAATAATAATAAAATAATAAGGCTGATGAGCCAAAAAAGCACTTAGCTGCATAGAGCTTCGATGAAGCACATCTGACCCTGGAAATGGCAAATGAGATCTGGGGATTTAAACATGCAATTTTATTATGTAGGAGGTGGAGCTTTGGACCAGACAACATTGGACTTGGATGATCATTAGAATTATTGGAACTGAAGACTGACGCATTTAAAGTTTATTACTTAATGACCCCCCCCCCCCACACACACACACAAAGCTGTCAATTGCTATGATAAGAAATATTGCAACAGCCTATATTTTTTTTTAGACAGGAGTAATATATCTGATGGGCACTCAAAGTTAGGAGCTGCAAAGGATCATTTCTGAATTCTTTTAATATAAACCACTGAGGTAACCACAAAGATCACTGGTGCTGAATACAGAGTCCTACTTGAGTTTTAATTACATGTTTAAGTGGCATTTGCACCCCCTTCAACAAACTAAAACTAAATTTAAACTGTTAGTATTTCAGTAGGTCTTCTGAATATGCAAAAAAGCTACATCAGATCTTGAAGATTTTATATATTATGTCAACAGCTGTTCTAAACTACTTTGTTCCAATTGCTAGAACTGTGTTTGATGGTGCATTGTTATAACTTTTTAAATTTATTATTCAGTGTTTTACATATATGCACAATATGAAGCATGTTTAAAGTGAGCACTCTCACAGGATTCCATTTAAGATGAGATCCTATTTTAATAAGGATATCAGTTATGACAAAAGGTAAAATGCCAATACAGTACTGTTTCCATGCAACGGACAGGGGCATTCTGAGTCTAATATTAGTCCACAAAATTATGACAGCAGAGTTGTTTATCAACAGTACACACTTTAAGAAGACATGAACAGCAATAAAATAGTACTCTTACAGATGGCGATGGAACTCCGATTAAATTAAGGATGTTTCAATGAAAGTGAAATGGATGCAGTGTATGATGGCAAAACTGTCATGGTGGAGAGCAATGAAAGTTGAAATTGATTAATTCAGTAGTGACGAGTGCAAACGACTATTAACAGAGATACCATGAGAGTTAGGATTTCCTGTTTTTTTGAAGGGAAAAACTACATTAGTGAAGACCTGGGAAGAACAACTGAAGGTGTAGCACAGAAAGTAAATGTTTTAAAGCCAATTGTTCTTATGTGACATGAAGTTACATTAGAACTGAAAGACAATAAAGAAATTAGTAACACTTTATGTCTTTGCTCTTTACAATACTGACTCTAATCGCCATTAACTGTCTAGCTTGCATTCTAAGTCTTATGACAGGCACACAATATGGAGTGCCTGACAGGGGTAGGGGCATGAAATGTAGGCAATGTAAAAGGACTGAATGGTCTAAGAATGACAGATGTGTGCATGTAATGTGCAAGGCAGAAGTTTACTTGATTTATTCTCTATCTTTGAAACGCGTGATACCACAAAATAGATTGCAAATATACCAAAATGAAGATGATTTAAAGAGCATTTAAGAAGTAACACATTCAGTAGACTGAAGCCATACTGAGGTATATGGAAGGGCAACATTACATTTCCTATGTGAAATACATAAAGTATGTTTGCCTGAACAGTGCGTGAGAATTAAAGGATGTTGGATGTAAACCCCTGTTAAAAATGAACACCACGGCATGGAGAGAGTGAAAAAGAGAGAACAATACAGCATACTTTAGGAATACATGAAGATATACCAACAAAAAACTTCCACACTGAAAACAGTTTCTTTACTGTACAGAGTAAGTGCTTTTTTTGCCTTCATCAGAATTATTAAAATAAAAAAGAGCAACTTTAAATACTTCTCCATTTCAATGATGCCAGTGTATCTTAACAAACTTACATCAGTTTCATAACCAGTTACCACCGATATTATATATTTAAAACTCTCACAGTTTTACCTTTTTTTAAAGTACTTTCTGAGCTAATGTTTTCATTTATGCCTGAAGACTGCCTAGCATTTAACCTAATTTGCTAGTATATTCCTTAAATTATAAGCTTTTATCTATGTCTACCCCTCTCATGTCCAGCAATGCTTTACATAAGCACTCTTTGGTATGTAAAAGGCTGAAAATACATTTTGATTTGCAAATGATGTGGCAAGAGTTGTCATGAGAAGGACAGACTTCGATAAAAGCCTGGAATGTATGGAACAGTAGTGGCAAAATTATAGTTATGTATCCACTATCTCTCTGAATCTGTGTTGTCTGTTTTCATTCTTCAACTGAAGGGTCTCTGATCTGACTTTCAAAGCCATCTTTGAAACTAAAGCACATTCCACCAGAAATACTATGGGCTGCCTTTTACATTTCTGGCATTATGTTACCTCAGATCGAGTCTGCCCTCAAATTATCAAACATAATGCCAGAAATGTAAAAGGCAGCCCATAGTATTTCTGAGTAAATAATACAACAGGTAAAAGGATGAGAAAACATGAAAAAATTAGAAAAGGAGACTCTGGAACCCTAACAGAAGAAGTTATCCAGGAATATCCCTCAGGTCATAACAGGAGCCACACAAACAGGGGAGGGGGAATGGTGGGTAGGAAGTTGAGGAAGGATGAGAACAGATAACACTGATGCAGAGTTATGGTGAGTACATAACTATAATACCTGTCTTTTTTGTCTGTTCATCAAATGATGGGATAAAGTACCCAGCTAGAATCATCTTGGGTGGTCCTCAAGGAAGGATATTCCACAGTACTGCGGAACCAAAAGCTGCTCTTTTCCTAGACAATATGTCCAACTTGTAATGAGCTATAAAAGTACGAGTGTTGGACCATGCAGCAACTGCAAAGTTGTCATCTCTAGATAGTTTAGACCAGAAAAGTGGCCACAGACCTGGTGGAATGTGCTTTAGTATGGTTTGGTAATGAAAGGCCTTTGTTTTTGTAAATTAAGGTGATAAAATGAGTGGGCCTTCTGGCTAAAGGCACTTTTGACACGGCTGTGCCAAATTTAGCCTTAGAAAATTATATAAACAGCTGTTCTGACTTCCTGAAATCTTTGGTTTTGTGAATGTAAAATCCGAGCTGTCTTTGAACATCTAGTAAATGAAGCACATATTCTCCCTTGTTAAACAATATTGGAAAGAAAACTGGTAAGCTGATTGACTGATTAAGACTAGCTTCTGACATGACACCACCTTAGGTAGAAAGGAAGAGTTAGCCCAAAGTGACACCCTGTCCTTGTGAAAAATCAGGTAAGGTAGTTGAGAAGAAAGTACTTGGACTTTTGATACCCATCTAGCTGAGGTTATGGCCACTAAGAAAAGTGTTTTCCAAGACAGAAATTTTAACTCCGTTTTTGCTGATGGTTCGAAGGGAAGCAGAGTAAGGGCCTGAAGAACCAGCGTAAAGTCCCAAGGAGGTTCAGGATCTTTTATTGGAGAGCAGAGCAGTAATGTTCCCTTAGGGGAAGGCTTTACATAACAAGAGAAGATAATGAACTACCTATGCTAATCTGAAAATCTTAGAAGGCAGCCAATTGCACCTTAACTGTCAAAGAACTAGCTCCTTTGTTTAAGACGGGTGCTAGAAAATTGAGAATAGCTGGGATAGGTTTGGAAAACAGGGTCTGTCTCTGAAGGCCCAAATAGAGAATCTTTTCCATTTACTTTTATAAAATTTCCTAGTGGATGTTTTTTGGGATTACATAAGGATGTGGCAAACGGGAGGAAAGCCTGGAACTTCTAGACATCACTGGAATTGAAGAAACCATGCAGCCAATTTTAGGGATAATATGTTTGGGGTAAGGCAGCCCAGATGGTTGAGACTGAAGGTCCTGACGAGAATCCAACACCCACTGGGAGGGTGAAGAAGATGAGGCTAAAGGAAAAGAAACCATACTTGCCAAGGCCAGAATGGGGCAATGAGGATCACCTTGCTCTTCTGCTGATAAGCTTTATAAACAAACTTGGAGATAAGAAGAGTGGGAAGAAAGGAGTACAGCAGACCACAGGACCAATAATGAACTGGAGCATCTTTTGACGACTCCCTGCTGGAGGGATCAGGGCAAAGTACATGCTGCACTCTGGTACTGAGTGGAGAGGCTAAAAGGCTGTAGCATGGTTGGCCCCACTGGCAAAAGATCATGTCTGCCACTGATTAGTTGAGAGACCACTTAAGAGGGATTAAAATGGACCTGCTTAGTTTGCCTGCTAGCACAATGGCTTTCCCTGAAATATGCATTGACAATAGAAAGTGGTTGTAAGAGACTGCCCACTTTCACACACTCACTGCCTCCCTGCAATGTGGGTAAGATCTGGTTCCCCCTTGTTTACTGATGTACCGGATTGCTGACATGTTGTCCATCTGAAATGTACCCATCCCTAGAGGGAGAACATCTTGAAATGCCTGCAACGCATATAGGACTGCTCTCATTTCTAGGATATTGATGTGCAGGTTGACCTCCGTCTGAGTTCACGTGCCTTGGACTGTCCTTCCTAAGTAAAGTCCCCACCCCAACTCAGTTGGGAGGCGTCCGCAGCCACTGTGGCTCTGGGGAAAGGAAGTATGAAGGGGTGGTCCTGAGAAACTTCCTCTGCATTGCATACATGTGGTATGCAGCTTCAGTGATCAGAGTGAGTACTTCATAGAGCTGAATGTACCCAACACTATGGTGCAAAAGGTACAGTAAATTTTTTTTTCACAGCTCTAAACAGTAACTTAATACTTCTAACAAGGCTTATGGTCAAGTATGCTCTGGGCTGGGCCAAAGAAGCGAATCTAAACCTAGTGCTCATCACGAGTTTTCATAGGTCTAGTATAGTAATTACAAAACAATGCAGTCAACAAAGGTAATATAGTGAAGAAAGGAGCAATGTTAATGCAGTTTCTGAACTGCTGAGACTTCCACACAGGAAAATCAGTAATGCAATCAAATGACAATAAAGAACTGGCTGACCTAATGGTGCAAAGAACTGTGTCCATCTGTGTTAGTCTGAATTGACAGTTATAGCTAAACTTGCCTCAAATTTAAGGGGGTGCCATCCTGAGGGTACAGCACAGTGGTAGGATGACTTTTCTGCACCTTGATGATACTCCCTCGGAAACTAAAAGGGCCAAATAAAAGGATTTCCTGAATGTTGGAATGAGAATTGTCCACACAAGTATACAGATCTCTTATGACTGTATCCATCTAAAGAGTACAACTTATAACATATGAAGTGGAAGTTTTTTTTTTGCTGAATGCTACCACACTGCACTTTTCTGCACTGAGCTTGAGACCATTTTTGGTATACTAGGTAGTGGACAATAGTGTCAATTTGCAGTCTTCGGCAATCAACTTCTGGCATGTTGCACAGCCAGTTTTCAATCCATTGGACAACACAGTGGTTTACATTCAGTTTGCGTAATTCTTCATGATAATACCAGCAAGGTGGGACACTGTCAAATGTCTTGGCCAGATCAAGTTAAACAGCATACACTGAGTGACCACTGTCCAAAACCTCTGCAACCTTTTTAAAGATGCTTACTAGGTTCAGAAAGCAAGACCTGCCCATCATCAAACCAGACTGATTGGGTTCTATATCAGTTAAGCTGTATATGTCTACAGAAATGAGTTCTACTATGA